>NC_081537.1:5653684-5813684 GCF_030273125.1 Centropristis striata
GTGTATTGTTGTTATATTCTGAAGGTGTTTTTGAACATTTTCATCCTTTCTAGATATTTTTTTTTTTAAATTGTATGATTCAGCACTAAATATGTTTCAAAAAATTGCTGCAACTTTGAGACATAATTTAGCATGGAAGTGGACTTCAGAAGCCATACAATATTGTTCTAAACCCTTAAACACCTAATAGGTTTTATACATTTTATTTTAATTAATAAAATTAATAAAAACAGGTTTATGACTAGAACCTGGCACCCAGTACTGAGCTACTTCTCAAATTCATCTTCATGTTCCCAGCTCCCAGCAAGGAGCCTCCTTGTCAATATTTCTGACTAGCAAACAACAGAGAAATGCCCATAAATCAGTTTAAGAAGACAAAAGTGGAAAGAAGTATTGGCCACATGTCACTCAGCTGTGACAATGGTAAAACTGTGGGCTCCTGACACTCAGAATGCATAACGTTATGTGTGCAGTGCATTTGGTCATTTATGCAATGTCAGTTTTAGGCAAACTACATCTAAGCTAAAGCATTTTGACAAGGTGCAACTTGCGCTGTGTTGTAAACTGGATAAATCAGAAAGCTATGCAATAGTATGTTTGCAATCAACCTGGTCTCACAGAAATCCGTGAAATAGCCACGGATTTCGCTTAACTCAAAATCCGTGAAATAGCCACGGATTTCGCTTAACTCAAAATCCGTGGAATAGTCACGGAATCGCTCAAATTTCCGTGAAACTGACACGGATTTCGCTACAATGCAAGTCAATGACAGTCATATCCCGTGGCTATTCCAACATACAAAGTCATTATGTACATTCACTGAGTGAATATTTAGAAAATAAAACATATACTTCTCGCTAGAAATGTGATCAAAATCCATTTTTATGCAGAAACTAAGTCAAAATATTGATTTTTCACTAAAAATGAGAGAACTGTCCACCATGTTTTTTGTTCTGACCGCTGGGACCTTGAAAGTCACGTGACTTGGAACAAACTAATAGGAACAAATATCCATGGAATAGCCACGGGATATGACTGTCATTAACTTGCTTTGTAGCGAAATCCGTGTCAGTTTCACGGAAATTTGAGCGATTCCGTGGCTATTCCACGGATTTCTGTGAGACCAGATTGTTGCAATAGACTTAGCTAGCTTGCTAACATAGCTAACATTAGCTTGTTAACAGCTAACTTGTCCTCTCTGGTAAACATAAAATAATATCTGACATGCTTAAATCTAATATTCTAAGCTAGATATAGATATTTGGCAGGCCTATATTACCCACAATGCAATGCACAAGCCACATACTAAATCTGAGGTCAGTCTGACTAACGCTCAGCGAGACATGAACTACACACACACACACACACACACACACACAGACGCTTCTTGCTTTTACAGATGAATGCTTGGGTTGGCAAACCTGTATTAGCAAGAACTAGTGCTCTCACAGAAAAATGTTTAAAATATCCAAATATGCCAGGAGCACCCTGGTGGCAGGGGGGTTAATGCACTGACTATGAACCATAATGTCAGCTCATGCCATTTCCTATCATCTCTCAAAAGTCAACTTACTAATAATATCATGAAACGCCCCAAAACATACTTAAAAAATACATATATACAGATGGCTTAATCCCTGCTGGCTTTGAACTTCCTATTCATGGGCTCTTTGTCAAAATCGGCTATAAAGCCGTGGGCTCCTCTTTCACTTTCCACTTTTACGAGTTGGAAGTTGATTCTGCCCAAACATCATTAAAGTCGGGAATATTGAACAGCCGGAGTGGATGAAGCATCTGCCTCAGTGAAACATTAACCTCATGCTGGGAGACGGTTGAGCTGCTCTCACCTCAGCCTGGGAGAGCAGGTCGGCCTTGGATTAGACCATGGGTCTCAAACCTGCGGCCCGTGGGCCAATTGTGGCCCTCGTGATGACATTTTGTGGCCCCCACCTTGATATGAAAGTTAAATGTGAGTTTTATATGAATGCCACTTTACCGTGTGTGGAAGGTCCCTTTAATTACTTTTTTGGGTAATTTTTGTGTCTTTTTTGGTAATTCTGTGTCTTTTTTTGGTCATTTTGTTTCTTTTTTAAGCAATTTAGTTTTTTTCTGTCATTTTGTGTCTTTTTTGGGTCATTTTGGGTCTTTTTAAAATAATTTTGTGTCTATTTTTAATAAGTGTGTGTCTTTTTTAATAATTTAGTGTCTTTTTTGGTAATTCTGTGTCTTTTATGGGGTCATTTGGTGTCTTTTTTGGTCATTTTGGGTCTTTTTTTGGGTCATTTTGTGTCTTTTTAAAATAATTTTGTGTCTTTTTTAATAAGTGTTTGTCTTTTTTAATAATTTAGTGTCTTTTTTGGTAATTCTGTGTCTTTTTTGGTAATTTTGTGTCTTTTTTAAGTAATTTAATGTTTTTCCTGTCATTTTGTGTCTTTTAGTAATTTTGTGTCTTTTTTGGTCATTTTGTGTCTTTTTTTGGTCATTTTGTGTCTTTTTTAAGTAATTTAGTGAGTTTTTTCAGTCATTTTGTGTATTTTTTGGTCATTTGTGTCTTTTTTGGTCATTTTGTGTCTTTTTAAAGTAATTTAGTGTTTTTCAGTCATTTTGTGTCTTTTGTTTGGTCATTTTGTGTCTTTTTTAGTCATTTTGTGTCTTTTTTGGTCATTTTGTGTCTTTTTTTGTCATTTTGTGTCTTTTTCTGGTCATTTTGTGTCTTTTTCTGGTCATTTTGTGTCTTTTTAAAGTAATTTAGGTTTTTTTTCTGTCATTTTGTGTCTTTTTTTAGTAATTTTGTGTCTTTTTCTGGTCATTTTGTGTCTTTTTCTGGTCATTTTCAGTCTTTTTAAAGTAATTTAGTTTTTTTTCTGTCATTTTGTGTCTTTTTTTGTCATTTTGATACTACCTCCAGGTAATTTGAGTTTGAGACCCCTGGATTAGATGATGACTCGCATCTTTCTGTCCCTCTTATTACTATTTCTGCTCACATCTATGACAAGTATAAAAATGTTCCGAACACCATCTCTTTCCATTACACCGAGGGACTCTGAGACTCCACGGGAGCGATCTGATCCTGTATTGATTTTCCTTTTTAAATCATCTGACATGATGTAGCTGGGAGAAGAGATTTAGGTGAATGAGAAATGGATTCTGTCTTTATCTTTAAACTTCCAGGGTTTCACTGTTTTGTACTTAATGTGAAAATCAACTTTCTAGCTCCTTATCATAAAATGTGGCCAAACATGAGTTTCTGAATTTCTTTTCTCCTTCTTTTTCAGGTTCAACTGATCCACTACAATCATGAGCTGTACACGAATTATACAGAAGCTGCCAAAAGCCCCAATGGACTGGTCATAGTGTCCATATTCATGAAGGTAAGACAACATGTGTTTGCTGACTGACTTCCTGCCAGTGTGTAGGCTTTATTCACTTTGTTTTTCTCATGCCATGGCCCAGCAGCTGCTATGATGACATTTAGTAATGGATTATAGCTTGACTACTAATGTTTACAGAATACTAATTCTTGCATTGGACAAGAGTTTTCTACAGTTTTTAGAGATAATGAATTTGAGTCAGCAGCAACAATGGATGTTCAAGGAACATGACTTGGTTAAATCAGTGTCTCAGCAGCTACACTCTTAGAAATAAAGTGCTGAATTTACCTTTTGGGGTACAACAGCTGGGGTAATACCCTCCAGTTGTTTTTTTCCCTTGACATTGGCTTGGAAACATTTTGAATACTGTATGAACCTTTTTGGCCCTCAAAAATGTACACAGTTAGGTGAGGACCAATAATTAGCCCTTGGGGGTACAATAACGTAGACTGTACTTCGAGGGAAAGAAATGGACTCCTGCTATATACCTATTTCTGATATGTTTATTTATTCATCCTCCTAAGCCATTGTCAAGTCATTGTACCCCTAAAGGTACAAATTCAGCACGTTCTTTCTGAGAGTGTACAGTGTATAACACATTGATAGAACATGTAGTGTAAAATTGAAGAAGACACTGGCCCTCATTTATCAAACGAGCGCAGATCTGATTGTATATTTTGTCTCTAACGACAGTGTTCACATGTGATTTATGAAACTATCGTATTCTGCTAATCACATCGTAAGAATGGTCGTCTGTTGATAAATGTGGTGGCTCGAAACAAGCGTCATTTAAATACCACGCCCTAATATATATGATATATATATATATATATAAAATATATACCCGATTCAGATGGCTCGCCTCGAGAGTTTACGACACCGAAGGACACAATTGAATTTTTTGTAATTTTGTGTCTTTTTTTTAGTCATTTTGTGTCTTTTTGTGTCTTTTTTTTAGTCATTTTGTGTCTTTGTTTTGGTGATGATTTCAAAGTTCAGGAAAAGTTCCATGTTGTTCTCATTTTGTGTCTTTTTTTTAGTCATTTTGTGGCTTTTTTTGTCATTTTTTTAGTCATTTAGTCTCTTTTTTAGTCATTTTGTGTCTTTTTTTGTCATTTTGTGTCTTTTTTTTGGGTCATTTTGTGTCTTTTTTTTTAGTCATTTTGTTTCTTTTAGTGTCTTTTTTTTGGTCATTTTGTGTCTTTTTTTGGTGATGATTTCAAAGTTCTGGAAAAGTCCCATGTTGCATTGCGACTCTCCCACATGTATTCTGATGCATTTCATTGGCCAAGAGACCGAAAACAGGTGGAAAAAACTACAAATACTACAAAACGACGTATCCTCTTTCCCAGCTTTAATGGTAGAATAACACAACAGCACCCCAACAGGTTTTAATGGTAGAAATACAGTAAGCTTTCCCACCTTAAATGGGTTAAAAGAGAACTGTCAGCATCCTTCAGCACAACATTGTTAATGCTCCCACCCCTTCGCTTCACTCCACTAACTTAACTCAAGAACTCACAGCTCACTAACAATTAGCAATCCAATTATCCTGCAGAGAGAAACAATGTGCTCCTTGGCTTCCTGTCAGCTCTGGTGGCAGTACTCCCCCTATCCTTTGTTGTATATGAGAGGTCTCCATCTTGAACGAGAGGCTCAGAGATCAGACAGGCAGCCGACGTCCTAAGCACTCTGCGCACCAAGGCTGAAAAGTTCAGCTGCTAACTGCTAATTAGCTCCCCAATGTCAATGGAACCATCATTTAGTCTTGAAGAGACAGAGGAAACGATGACCTAGGTCAGCCGTCCTCGACTCCCCCCTCCAACCAGCAGGAGAGTGTCAGAGAGGAGCCGGGCTCAGGAAAGGGAGTGCTGCAGGTGTGGTTGGCATATATGACAGCCTGTTAAAATAATCGCCTAACTCATTTTTTTTTTTTCAAGTTTTGCAGGAAACACAAAAAACTTCACCAAAAGTGTAACATTTAACCTTTATTGATCATTTCACTCAAAAAGGATGTAACAAAGGATGGCTATTGGCATAGTAATAACACTAAATTATGTAACTTAAGAGAAATAAAGGACTTTTTGAACATGCCTTTGTGACTTAAGCAAGATATGGTAACACTTTATTTTGAAGGTGTCTACATAAGAGTCACACAAGCCTGTCAGAAACATGACATGACAAGTATCATGAGCATTAATGTTACTTCAAAGTGTCATTAATGTTCATGACACATCCCATGTCATGTTTATGACACGCTCATGTCACTCTTATGTAGACACCTTCAAAATAAAGTGTTACCATATCTTGCTTAAGTCAAAAAATTGCCACATTTTATTTTGATTTAGACATAATACATTTACTTTAGTCACACACTTGACATAGGCCATTATCTTAAAGGGGTAAAATCACATGATCTGATCAACTGAGGATGTAGGTGATTTTACCATAGGTGGCAATGAGGAGATGATTTAGGCAAAAAAAATAATTTTGACAAAGAATGACTTCGGCGATTATTTAAACAGTGTGACGAAATGAAAGCTAAAGCTAAACTTTGGCTTCAGATTTATTGAAATCTGAAGATACGTTCAGCCGGTAAACTCAATTCCCTTTTTAAGACGTTTAACATAAATTATTCTAGTGAATTTTAAATTGTTGCATTTGATGCTAAAACTACATGTTTTTAAACCACAAAACAACCACAAAAAAAAACACATTTTGTGTCTCTTTTGGTCATTTTTTGCCTTTTTTCTAGTCATTTTGTGTCTTTTTTAGTCATTTTGTGTCTTTTTTTAGTCATTTCAGTCGTGCCCTGTCTGTGAATCATGTCATATAATATTTCTTCTCAAAATGACGATTCCTCTTTGCCAGCCAGAGCCAGGGATTCACCTTTGACCTATGACCCTGGCCTTCAACTAAATGGGGCACTACTAATTAGGTTGCTTTAACATCAATTATTCTAGTAAATTTTAAATTGTTGCATTTTATGCTAAAACTACATGTTTTTAAATGCTTTTTTTCAGTGTGGTGAAACGACCTGAGTCAACCGACCTTCAAAATAAAGTGTTACCATATCTTGCTTAAGTCACAAAGGCATGTTCAAAAAATTGCCAAAGTCACATTTTATTTTGACTTAGGCATAATAAATCTGCTTAAGTCACACACTTGACATAGGCCGTTATCTTAAAGGAGTAAAATCACATGATCTGATCAACTGAGGATGTAGGTGATTTTACCATAGGTCGCAATGAGATGATTTAGGCCAAAAAAATGAATTTTGACAAAAAATGACTTTTTGATTATTGTCAGTGTCAAAGATGTGTTTTTTTCATTTTGTGTCTTTTTTAGTCATTTTGTGTCTTTTTTGGTAATTTTGTGTCTTTTTTCTAGTCATTTTGTGTCTTTTAAGGTCATTTTGTGTCTTTTTTGGTCATTTTGTGTCTTTTTTCGAGTCATTTTGTGTCTTTTTTTAGTAATTTCAGTCATGCCCTGTCTGTGAATCATTTTAATCTAATTAGAATTTTTTAAATTGTCGCATTTTATGCTAAAACTACATGTTTTTAAAACACAAAACAACCACAAAACATACATTTACATAGCAGAAGCTACATGTTAGACTAAGGATAAGGTAACAGACACCCAGTTTTCTTTTTTTCAGTGTGGTGAAACGACCTGAGAGTCAATCGCCCTAACCTAATGTCTCCTTCTTGCTGGTGGACGCTACAATATGTCATAGCTATGCTAATTCAGAAGTGGGGAAGTTCAGGAGGAACAATTTTGTCACTGCCCACATGTAAAAAAACGGACATTAAACTCGACTAAAAAGCTCACACACATGCACTTACCTGCCGCCCACACACTGCCAACTTCACTCCAACTGTCTCTCCTCTAATGTCTCCTGTCTTATGTCCTCAGTATGTCTCACCAGGTCAGACTCTCCAGTAGTAGCACTGACAGGACAGGTGGTAATTAGCCACATCTTTTATAGAGCAGAAGCTCATTTCTCTCACTTTTCAGTGACTCATGCTTTCCAAGGCCTTTTCAGTTTTTCCGATCCCATTGCTGTGACTCAGAGTGGCAGGAAGGGCCACTATTCTAGGCGTAGAGTCGTGAGGCACCATTAAGGACAGAAGTGGGTGACTGCAGCTATGTGGGGACCTTATTGGAACCCAGCACACAATAGAGACATGCCGAAGAAGTGTTTCACAGTGAATCCAAGGCCAGTTCACTCACTGATTCACTCATTTGATTGTCGATTGATGTAACAGGAAGAAATATGTGATTTTTTCTAGATATGTGTCTTGGTTATCTTGGTCTGACAAACATTATGGTTCTTTCTCACACTGAAATCTTTATCAGGCAAAGAACTATATTTGGTAACTTCAGGTAATTTTTCAAGAAAAAAATACTAGATTAAAGTGGCAAATCTACAAGAAAAGAAGTTGCAGATTTAAGAGATTTAAAGTGGCAAATCTGCGCGAAAAAAGTCGCAGATTTACGAGAAAAAAGTGTGCGAAAAAGTGCAAATTCCAAATTTCAACCCGAGAGAATATTGGAGGATGTTACATACAGCCAGAATGTGTAAAAAAACATACGAAAATAATATTTTGAGAAATAGTTTACGAGATTAAAGCGGCAAATCTACGAGAAAAAAAATGCACAGATTTATGAGATTTAAAGTGGTGAATCTGGGAGAAAAAAGCTGCTTTTTTTCCCCACTGTTTTCTCTTAAATCCGCAATTTTTTCGCGCATATTTGTCACTTTAAATCTCTTAAATCTGCGACTTTTTTTCTTGTAGATTTGCAACTTTTTTCTCGAAATATTACCTGAAGTGACCAAATATAGTTCTTTGCCTGATAAAGGGTTAACCCTTAATAGGGCACTTATTGAAATACTTACAAATTCCAAATTTCAACCCTAGAGAATATTGGAGGATATTACATACAGTCAGAATGTGTAAAAAAAAACATACGGACCTGGGGGAGGGGGGTAATATTTTCAGAAAAAAAATTTACGAGATCAAAGTGGCAAATCTACGAGAAAAAAATGTGCAGATTTATGATTTAAAGTGGTGAATCTGCGAGAAAATAGTTGTTGTTTTTTTTCACTTTTTTCTTGTAAATCTGCGACTTCTTTCGCCCAGATTTGCCACTTTAAATCTCTTAAACTGCGACTCTTTTTCTTGTAGATTTGCCACTTTTATATCGAAATATTACTAATATTTTTATTCATACTTGGCCCTAATATGCCTTCATAGTCAAGTTCTCCTGGTACAAGTCACTGAAGAATAACTCTGTTTGTACGACTGTTTCTTGCAGATTTTTTTCCTAAATTTTTCATTTTTACATTGGAGGTCCAGGTCAATAAAGTTAATATTATTATATTATTATCATACTGATTGGTCAAAGTTAGCTGGAAGAAATCCATGTGGTTCTACGACCTCACATAGACATGGGGACCCCGTTTAGATATCCACTGAAGTTACCAAATATGGTTCTTCGCTCGATAAAGGGTTAATCTGCAGACATTACTGGAATGAAAGAAACAGAATGACTGAATGCCCTTAGGTTCTTTTCTCAGAAAACGATGGAAACGAGAGAGACAGAAAGTAAGAAAACTAGTGAGCAGCATGAGTGTCTAGTAAAAGCATAATGTCTGCCAGAAGAGCACAGGGAAGAGGTCAAAGACTAAGTAATTTCAGTTGCAGTGCTGGGAGGGGGAGGGTGAGCACATCTCTTTTTAATCACTTCGCCCAAAGACATCTCGACAATTAGAGTTGTGGAGTCCACCGAGCATGAGTGAGGGATAGATGGAGTGCAGTGGAAAGCAAAGAGGAGTCAAAGAAGGGCGCAGAGGTGGACATGAAGTGTGAGGTGCTTCCTTCAGCTATTAGCAAGCATGTCTCCGAACTGGGAGAAAGAGGCACTGAACAATGAAGCTGGTCAAGCAAAGTAAAAGTGGATTCAGGAATTAAAAGTGTCTCGACACTTTGGGGGCAGTTAATGTAGTGCAGTTTCAGTAGATTTTTACTTTCACTCAAGTCTCTGTGCACTGAGAAAAATAGTTTTTTTGGCCCTGTAATTATTATTTCAATCATCTATATAAATTCTACAAAGATATATGATCATTCCCCATGTTATTTAATGGTTTCTGTGAGCAAATTTCTTGGCTAAGTAGCTTGCCAAGCTAACTTCTAGGCTAAGTAGCTTACTACTTAGCAATAAGTTAGCTAAATAGTTAGCTTAGCAAGCTACTTAGCTAAAAAAAAATGGATATGGATCTTTTTTTTTCATCAATTCAGTGATTTTACTTTAACCCTTTGATACACAACATATTGACACCCCTTCTAATGTACAACATGGGTCAAAAATGACCCGCATTCATTTCCAATGTTATTTAATGGTTCCTGTGTGTTTCTGCTCTAACGTTTGATATCAACTGATTTTATGATTGAATATTCCAAGTATTCTTTAAATATCTTGTTTTTCATAAAAAATAGATAATTCTTTTCATTTTGCTTCTCATACTTTATGAAGAAAAAACTTTTTTTGTATTAGTACATAGCTAACTTCTTGGCTAAGTAGCTTGCTAAATTAACTATTTAGCTAACTTCTTGGCTAAATAGCTTGCTAAGCTAACTACTGAGCTAACTTCTTGGCTAAATAGCTTGCTAAGATAACTACTTAGCTAACTTCTTGGCTAAGTAGCTTGCTAAGTTAACTACTTAGCTAACTTCTTAGCTAAATAGCTTGCTAAGCTAACTTCTTGGCTAAGTAGCTTGCTAAGTTAACTACTTACCTAACTTCTTGGCTAAATAGCTTGCTAAACTAACTACTTAGCTAACTTCTTGGCTAAGTAGCTTACTACTTGTTGGCTTGTTGGCTAAGTAGCTTACTACTAGCCAAGAAGTTAGGTAAATAGTTAGCTTAGCAAGCTACTTAGCTAAAAAAAAATGGATATGGGTAATTTTTGACCCATGTTGTGCATTAGAAGAGAAATGGATTTTATTAAAAAATGAATAAAGGAAAACATAAAATTAGGATGTATGATGATCAAAAACAAACTAATTGAGGAAAACCTGGAACACCACGTCGCTTGTCACTGACTTGCCCTTTGCCACCATCTTCCCCAAACCATTATCCTCACCGTGACCCATGCCATGTGCTTGTAGAAAGCAAGATTTGTACCTGTCCAACATCACTGTGTGATCACTGATTGTATCAAGTAGACTTACTATAATCTTCGGGGTGAAACGAGGCTGCAAAGTCTTTTCCATTATCAAGGATGTGGATGTTTTTGTTGTTTTTCATTAGCAGCATGTGTTCCCAGGGCAACTAATGGAAAATCCACGAACTAAAAACAGCTCCCAACCAATTAAAGCACAGAGCTGTTCATATGCCTTTGTGCTGTTAGGCTCCTAACATCGCCCCTATCCCCTTTACACCAATTAGCTGCACACTTACTCTTGGTACATGCTCTGTAACAGCCTTAGTGTCCCAATGCCCTGCCCAGCTGTTGGAAGGAAACGTCATCTTAATGCTTATCCGCAGCAGTTCTTTCAAGCGTCCACTGTTGGGGAAACTGTAAAAAGTTGTACAACTGGTTACAAGCATGCAAGCGTTCACTTTTTTAAGACGTTCTCCGTGGGTGATTCTGTTTGTGCACTCATTAGCAAGAACTCAAGGTGCAGAATTGCGTCTCTGCTCTTTGCATGATGTGGTTCTGTTGGCTTCATCAGTCCGTGACCTCCAGGGCAGATTGGTGCACCACTGAGGCCATGGTTCTCCAGCTAGTTTAGAAAAACGAGAGTTAGGCCACGTTTATACATAGCAGGGTATTTAGAGAAACGAAATAACAAAAATAACATTGTGCACACAACACCGTTTTCAAGAAATTTGTCATTTACATCAACCCGCATAAATACGCCGTCGAGCGCCATTATAACTATGCCAAACCTATTATATGGGCGGCAGTGTAGGGAGAAGGATAAAGCCATGCAAGCCAATCAGAATCCTCAGAATCAACAACAACGAATAACACGAGCGACTTCCTGTTTCTTTCAAAACAACTAATATGCTGTAAAAATGCTGACCTCCGTGCACTCCTTCGCCTCTGCTCCTCGATGTAGTATAGCAGCTGTATTTCCAATTTCAAACAGACCAAAAAGCGTTTGCACAAACGTAAAAATGAGTTCCACCTTAACAGCATCCATGATCGCCAAACCAACTGTAAACAGGGTGCTCACATGACGTGAAGCATTTTCTGGAGCATAGAATGAGCGTGAGAACCTAAAACCCCGTTTGTTTCTCCCAGTTGACATGACAACACATAACCGGAGTTTTCCAAATTCTTCACTTTGTCCGGAGTTTTTAGAAATAATCGCTTTCTGTGATAAAAACGGGGTTTTCGTGTAAATTAGAGGCCAAACCGCATGGAAATATCTGCGTTTTCCCTTCGCGTAAACGGGCCTTAGTCTCAGAGCAAGTGAGATGCAGATGCAGACACAGAAGAAGAGCTGGTAGAATACAGGTGCTTGATTGGGATAAGTAGTCAAAAGCAGGGTTAAAGTTTAGCCACATAAAGGCAGTTGAAGGGGTAAAGAGAAAGATGGGGAAGCATGTCAGGAACAGGTCGCAGGGTTTCAAACACGTAACTGGCTGGCAGGCACAGCCTCCAGTGAAGAGGCAGTGACAGGGAACAGTTAGACGATGCCAACATGACAACACTGACAGGCTGGTGGAAAGAAAAGAGAAAGTGGTTGGGTTCTATATAATGGGCTGGATGAGGAAACAGGCCAGGTGTGGACCAGGGGAAAGAAACAGAGGCAGGTCGGGTGTTAAAAAGACTCAAAGCTGTTTAGCCAAATCTAACAGTGCAATAGCACTGCTGAAACTGCTGACAATGTAATTCAATTTAATGTACAATTTTGGGGATCTGGTGGTAGGGAAGAGTTTGAATACAACTGTGAGGTGGAAGACAACATGTCACAGGGTCACTGGTAATTATCTTATCACTAGTGCAGTGCCAGTAGGAAGTATGTATTCGTATAGTACGAGATTGTATTTTTTAGGTAATGCTAATGCTAATGGGTTTTATATTTCACTGTGTTGTATTGTATTGTGGGTTTTTTTACTTTGTATGTTTGGCTTGACCGGGCCTCAGTACTTCATTTCGTGCCTCATCATGTGCATGCATGTGTTGTTGGTATGACAATAAAGTATTCTTTAATCTTTAATCTTTAATCCCTCTTGCTAGTGTAACCTTAAATAACACAACAATGCTATCTTTCTGTCCGTATTATGCTTAGCTGTCAGTTAATGAAGGTTTGTTTTTACTGTTTTCAATGGATCAAACTGATGCGGAAACACATACACATTGAACATTGATATTCGCTGGAAACTATTTGAATATTATTGGAAAATGGAACCTTGTAGCCACTTTAAAACTCCTAAAGATAGGTAGGCTAAAATGACTTCCAGATGAGATGAGTCAGGGTGTAAATCCAGAGTGAATTGTGTTACTGACCAGGTGTAGGCCTATCACACAATGGGGCGGAGCTCCACTAAAAGGGGGCGGAGCTCCGCTAAAAGGCGTCCGATCGGAAACAGTGCAATGCCGCAACACGTCCTACGTAAATAATGATATTTTGAAAAATGGATTAAAAAATCTTCTAAATCGAGGATGCACACCTTCGTGCCATGAGCAAGACACATACGAGATCTGAGGTCAGAGAGATATGAACTAGACACACACACACACACACACACACTTTCTTGTTTTATAGATAGACTAGTGCAGTGCCCGTAGTAAGTATATATTCATATAGTGGGAGATTAAATAGATTTTTCAATTAATGCCAAATGAGGTTGTGTGTGAAAGTGGGATGTACAATGAGGTGTAATACTCTTGTGTAGTGTTAATATACAAAGTGTATATTGGGTAATACATGGATGTACATTGAGACATAAAGAGACACAGAAATAGTTATTTTAAGAAAAAGAAACTTAATCATTCAACATGGTTAGACATATATACAGACACAGATATAGGAGGGAAGAAGTTTACATGCAGCACAAACAGATGGATGTGAATAATGTGAGTAAGAGTTATTAGGTGTGTTGTGGAATGTGTAGATTGATTGATAACTATTGTGTTTCATATATTGTTGCTATGCAGACCACTACAGCGTCTGCAACTCCATAAAACACTTACTTTTCATAAGGTAGCATACCATCCAGCACATACACAGTGAACATTGATATTGGATGCTTCTTGCTTTATAGATAGATATTCAGCAAAACTTGTTAAAGTCATTTTAGGACAACGAGCTATTTGCTCTTTCAGAAGATGGATTGTTTTTCGTCATGGCAGTAGTGTGTGTTTGTCATGGCAGCAGCTGTTTTTAATGGTTCTTGGAAACAGTGGGAGCCTTTGTTTTCCAGAAGGCAAAGCAGCGGTGCAGGAGTGTAGGAGCATCTCACTGAGAAAAACACATCAGTGGGTTTAGACTTTTCACAGGTATTAGAGCTGAAAGATTATATATATATGTATTACATTATAATAAAAAAAATAAGTGCTCTCAATTCACTGTCATTCCTTTTTCCTCTTTTTATTTATTTAATCTCACCATGTGTCCCTTTCTCTCTTTTAATCCAGATTGCTGAGACATCAAACTCGTTTCTGAATCGGATGCTGAACAGAGACACCATCACAAGAATAACATATAAAAGTAAGTGTTCAAAAAACATCTGTACTAATTGAACTTGAATAATAATAACAATAATGTTCACAAAGCCAAAGTTGCTTTCAATTTCACAGCAATTTACTGGATTCCAGCATTGAAATGAATGGACAGAAATGTTTTTGCAGCCAAACTTAGCGCCCCCTGCTGGAATTTTCGGTAGAATGCAGCTTAAGGCACTTCCTGGTTTGCCTCCCTGCTCAGACCAGGAGGCTCCCGCCTGCCTACAACTATCGTTTTTGACAGCTGAAATGATGCCTGTCACAAGAAGATTTTATCAGCTGTGGCTAACAAGCTAATGAGCTAACGGGCTAACTTATCGACTTATTCAGCTGACTTCTGGATGTCTAAATGTTCCTAACATACTCATTTTAAAACTAGAACCCTGGAAAGAGATCTTAAATATGCACTTGATGGCTGCCTACATGAAATCAAGCAAAAAGTCAGCATCAATTTTTTATATATTTTCCAAATCCAAAACTCAGAAGGACTGGCTGTCACAGTGCAGAAGTAGTCAACAGTGGATCATGAGCCAGTCCTGAACAGTGCTTTATTTTAGCGTAAACCAGGGGTCTCAAACTCAAATAACCTGGGGGCTGCTGGAGGCAGTATCAAAATGACACAAAATGAGACACAAAATGACAAAAAAAAGACACAGAATTACCAAAAAAGACACAAAATTATTTTAAAAAAGACACAAAATGACCCAAAAAAGACAAAAAATTACCAAAAAAAGACACAAAATTACTAAAAAAGACACAAAATTATTTTAAAAAGACACAAAATTACCATAAAATAGTAATTAAAGGGACCTTCCACACACAACATGGTAAAGTGCCATTCATATAAAACTCACATTAAACTTTTATATCAAGGTGGGGGCCACAAAGTATCGTCACAAGGGCCACAATTGGCCCGCTGCCTGCGAGTTTGAGACCCATGGCGTAAACTGTGATCCCACACATAAGTGTTGTATGAAACACACCTTCCCTTGAATAGGGATGGGCAACTGGAGGCCCGGGGGCCGCATACGGCCCGCACCTTAACTTGAAGTGGCCCTCAGTACAACTACATGCATTTGAGCATGAAATCTTAAAAGTGCAGTATAAAAATGCACAAAATTACTTCTTGCAATTAATGTTGGTCTGCTGTTCTTGCACTGAAAAAAAAAAGAAATCACACTAAGTGGTTATTTTTTATTGGCTTCAAACCTTTTGTATTCTTATTTATACTGTTATACATGCATTTGAGCATGAAATATGTTAAGTTACTGCACTGTAAACATATTTAAAATTGCAGTTTCATCATATCTGGTTAAGTGCACGGTCCTATATGTGGCCCTGTGGTAGTGACCATGAAAAATTGGGGCCTCCTGCAGCATTTAAGTTGCCCATCCCTGCCTTGGAAGGACCGCTTGGTAATGTTATTGTAGGTAGTAATACTTAGTAGTAAATTGTAGTAGCATACTTTACATTTTTGCTCCCTGAAAGCTTCATTATTCCATTTCAAAGAGCTTGTTGTGGGGAAGCTGCAGGATGGGGAGGTGGAGCTGCAGGAGGCTGTTGGTGAGGCAGCGTGATGTTCGGCAGCAGTCGACAGCTGCTCTCCAGAGGTTTCCCTCGGCCGGCCGGCCTTACTGAGAGGCAGCATCGGCACACAGATTGCCCGAGGCTAGCTTGAAAAAAGAGACAAATAATTGGATTAATGGGGGGAGCAGTGAGTGGCTGGATAAACACACTGACCCCTTGTGGCTGGGAGGAGTCTCCAAGGGCCCCGGGTGGAGCAGGAGGCTGCAGGCGGGAGGAGTTCTACTGGGGCCAACTGGAGAGGAGCAGGATCCTGATGCTGTCAAAACCCTCAGATACACCAGATACACTGTCTCACACACACACACTGACTCTCTCACACACACACACACACACAGACTCACACACATACACACACAAACACACACACACACACATATACACATATACACACATAGTCACACACTGCCCCCTCAAGCTTATGAGTCCTTAGGCAGATCCCTCAGGCACTAATAGGAGACAGAGTGAGGGACTAGGAGATAAAATGAGGGACTAGGAGATAAAATGAGGGACTAGGAGACAGAGTGAGGGACTAGGAGATAAAATGAGGGACTAGGAGATAAAATGAGGGACTAGGAGACGGAGTGAGGGACTAGGAGATAAAATGAGGGACGAGGAGACAGAGTCAGGGATTAGGAGATAAAATAAGGGACTAGGAAACATAGTCAGGGACTAGGAGACAGAGTGAGGGACTAGGAGACAAAGTGAGGGACTAGGAGACAGAGTGAGGGACCAGGAGACAAAGTGAGGGACCAGGAGACATTGAGGGACTAGGAGACAGAGTGAGGGACTAGGAGATAAAATGAGGGACTAGGAGACAGAGTCAGGAACGAGGAGACAAAGTGAGGGACTAGGAGACAGAGTGGGAGACTAGGAGACAGAGTGAGGGATTAGGAGACATAGTGAGGGACTAGGAGACAAAGTGAGGGGCTAGGAGACATGGTCAGGGACTAGGAGACAGAGTTAGAGACTAGGAGACAAAGTGAGGGACTACGAGACAGAGTCAGGGACTAGGAGATAAAATGAGGGACTAGGACACAGAGTGAGGGACTAGGAGACAGAATGAGGGACTAGGAGACAGAGTGAAGGACTAGGAGACAGAGTGAGGGACTAGGAGACAGAGTCAGAGACTAGGATATAAAATGAGGGACTAGGAGACAGAGTCAGGGACTTGGAGACAGAGTGAGGGACTAGGAGACAGAGTATGGGACTGGGAGACAGAGGTAGGGACGAGGAGACAGAGTCAGGGACTAGGAGACAGAGTGAGAGACTAGGAGACAGAGTGAGGGACTAGGAGATAAAATGAGTGATAAGGAAACATAGTCAGGGACTAGGAGACATAGTCAGGGACTAGGAGACATAGTCAGGGACTAGGAGACAGAGTCAGGGACTAGGAGACAGAGTGAGAGACTAGGAGACACATAGTCACATCACACTCCGCCCCCTCAAGCTTCTGAGTCCTGAGGCAGATCCCTCAGGCTTTAATGCTGCCAGCTTTTTATTTTTTTTTTTAAAGCACATAATGTACACACATGCTAATCCAGCGACAGGAACACAGCACACAAAGAGAATTAGCTATTTCAACCACAATATCAAAGATCGGCACAGAGCTCCTCTTCATACGCCGAGCGGATCAAAGAAGATTTTAATGGGGATTTTCTTAAATTAAGCCTATCATGATTATTTTTTCTCCTTTTGATTCATTCTGTTAACAAGATGCAGTATTTAATTTTTGATTCAAAGAGCGGTTGAATTAGCATTAAAGCCGCAGCGGTCCACCACAGTGACCTCATTACAATGGAGTCCATTCGTCAGCAGAGGCCCATCAGATGACAAGTTATTGAGAGGAGCGTGTTAGTGGAGTGTGAAGAGGGAGAGAGTTGCAGTCTGTCTAATTAGCGTCCTGACAGTGGAGACAGTTTGGATAAAAGAGGTTTTGTGCTCCAACACCAACAGCCTGTCATTCACAGAACACTAAATGATATGTGAAATAAGAAGTGAGAAAAATTTGTTATGAAAGATGAGCTCAGTGCTTGATGAGTAGTTTACAGCCCGCACACTAAAAGGAGGATGTATTCAGTAAACTCACTGCCTCCAAAGAAAACACCCAGTTTTGGCATGTACACTATTTCCTGCTTAAAATCCCACATGAATGTGCAAATATGCCTTTCAGTGATGGTGTAAAACAATCTAAAGTGTATAAAATCCCAGTTTACCACTCATTATATCCGTAGTTATTCTATAAATCCGTCCTAAAATGCTCTCAGACATAATCACATTTTAATCATTCAGGCATTCATACATTCGTACATTTTATGTGAAATGTACAGAAGAATATATTTAAGGTGGACACGCAACAGAAGAACACAAGAAAAAATCATTCTTGGTCTAATTAAAGTGACAGAGTAAATAAAACCTTTTTTCTTTTTTTTACAACCATGACAATGTGAAAGCATTGCAAGCATTACAACCAAGCAATGTGAAACCTACAATTGTAATCACAATCTGCAGCTCTCCTTATTCTGCCCTACAAAGTCTAACTGCAGTAACTATTATTATATTTTATCTTGTGACATAGTTTAAGATTTCAATTTTGCTTTATTTCAGAGTAATAATAATGTAAAAATTGCAGTAACTTTTAGCACCTTAAGATTGCTTTTAACAATGAAAAGTGCTTTACAAATAAAATGTATTATTATTATTATTAGTAACTACAAAATCTAACTCAAAACCAAAGCAGACAGTAACTAAGTTCACTTACACAACATCCAAAGTTTACAGAGTGTTGCGCCACCGACACTTTTACCATTATAACTAAACGGTTTGCGATATCGGGAAAATTCCAATGTTTTCTGAAAGCTGAGAAGTTTCTCTTTACAGCCAACATGGTGTCATTACGGTAATTTCACTCGCACTTCTCCTGGAAGTCCACAAAGCAGGAATACACACACTCAGCGGTGGAGAAAGAGAAACACTGGATTGTGTATGAAAAAAGTTGACAAAGACGAAAACGAAGGACACTTTAGCTTTAATTTTGTAACCAAACAGTTCCAGTTAGTTATCTGAATTATCTCATTTCAATTAATGAAAATGTTTTTATTAATTCTAGTTTTGGTTATTTCGTTGGTTTTCCTTAACTATAATAACCTTGGTCGGCAGCCTGTAGAATCAGAATCAGTTCACAAGGAGTTTTGTGTGGAGCGTTGTGTCGTCTCGTCTCTGAGTCTCTGCCATCATGTCCGTTGAGATGCTGAACTGGTCCGTCTCCTGCTCGCCTCTGTTCCAGTTCTGGCAAGACGTTGGTGACGCTCCTTGCCAGTATCCTGCTGCCCCGGGCCTCAAACACCAACACTCTCCCCTTGTAGAGAGTCTTGGCAGCACGACTCACTGAGCTACTGACAGCAGTTAGCTTCAAGTTCTTCAGTTAGAGCAGTTGGTTTGTTCTTTAGAGGAGAACATGGAGAAGAACCTCACAGGGGTCTTTACCCGGGGCCACCAGGTCTCTAACCACCCCCACCATCTGGTAGGGGCTGCAAGGGACAGGGACTAGGAGACAGAGTCAGGGACTAGGAGACAGAGTGAAGGATTAGGAGACAGAGTGAGGGACTAGGAGACATAGTCAGGGACTAGGAGACAGAGTGAGGGATTAGGAGACAGAGTCAGGGACTAAGAGACATATTCAGAGACTAGGAGACAGAGTGAAGGATTAGGAGACAGAGTCAGAGACTTGGAGACAGAGTGAAGGATTAGGAGACAGAGTGAGGGACTAGGAGACATAGTCAGGGACTAGGAGACAGAGTGAGGGATTAGGAGACAGAGTGAGCGACTAGGAGACAGAGTGAGGGATTAGGAGACAGAGTCAGGGACTAGGAGACATAGTCAGGGACTAGTAGACAAAGTGAGGGACTAGGAGACAGAGTGAGGGACTAGGAGACAGAGCGTGGGACTAGGAGACAGAGTGAGGGACTAGGAGACAGAGCGTGGGACTAGGAGACAGAGTCAGGGACTAGGAGACAGAGTGAGGGACTAGGAGACAGAGCGTGGGACTAGGAGACAGAGTCAGGGACTAGGAGACAGAGTGAGGGACTAGGAGACAGAGCGTGGGACTAGGAGACAGAGTGAGGGACTAGGAGACAGAGTCAGGGATTAGGAGACAGAGTGAGGGACTAGGAGACAGAGTGAGGGAGAAGGAGACAGAGTGAGGGACTAGGAGACAGAGCTTGGGACTAGGAGACAGAGTCAGGGACTAGGAGACATTGTGAGGGACCAGGAGATAGAGTCAGGGACTAAGAGACATATTCAGAGTCAAAGTGAGGGACGAGGAGACACAGTGAGGGACGAGGAGACAGAGAGGGACTAGGAGACAGAATCAGAGACTAGGAGACAGAGTCAGGGACTAGGAGGCAGAGTCAGGGACTAGGAGACAGAGTCAGGGACTAGGAGATAAAATGAGGGACTAGGAGACAGTCAGGGACTAGGAGACATAGTCAGGCAGTTTGTTCTTGTAACTTTCTTGTTGTTTTTATGCATCTTACTACTTCTGTACAAATTGCAATGACAGTCCAGAATCCTGTGACGTATTAAAGTCTGACTTCCTGCTTGTGTTCCTCCAGACGATGCGTATCTACTGACCGGCCTGAACATCGAGGAGATCTACCCAGAGACCAGTAGTTTTATCACATACGATGGATCCATGACCATCCCTCCATGCTTTGAGACGGCCACATGGATCCTGATGAATAAGCCAGTGTACCTCACACGCATGCAGGTGAAGCTCCGCCACAGAGCTGAGACACAACTCCCACAATGCACTGGGGGATTGTCTGTCTCAGACATGGATTTACTCTCTAACTGTGTTCTGTCACTTTTTCTTCTGTCTAATCCTCCATACATTCATTCATTCCTGCCTGGAAAATAATGCAGTGGATCAGAATGCCTCGCTGTGATTCTTGGGCCAACTTTTAACAGGGGAGACAGAGTCAGGGACTAGGAGACAGAGTGAGGGACTAGGAGACATAGTCAGGGACGAGGAGACAGAGTCAGGGACTAGGAGACAGAGTGAGGGATTAGGAGACATAGTTAGGGGGACTAGGAGACAGAGTGAGGGACTAGGAGATAAAATGAGGGACTAGGAGACAGAGTGAGGGATTAGGAGACAGAGTGAGGGATTAGGAGACATAGTGAGGGACTAGGAGACAGAGTGCGGGACTAGAATACAGAGTGAGGGACTAGGAGACAGAGTGAGAGACTAGGAGACAGAGTGAGGGACTAGGAGATAAAATGAGGGACTAGGAGACAGAGTGAGGGACTAGGAGATAAAATGAGGGACTAGGAGACGGGTGATGGACTAGGAGATAAAATGAGGGACTAGGAGATAAAGCGAGGGACTAGGAGACAGTGAGGGTCTAGGAGATAAAATGAGGAACTAGGAGATAAAATGAGGGACTAGGAGACAGAGTGAGGGACTAGGAGATAAAATGAGGGACTAGGAGATAAAGCGAGGGACTAGGAGACAGTGAGGGTCTAGGAGATAAAATGAGGAACTAGGAGATAAAATGAGGGACTAGGAGACAGAGTGAGGGACTAGGAGATAAAATGAGGGACTAGGAGACAGAGTGAGGGACTAGGAGATAAAATGAGGGACTAAGAGACAGAGTGAAGGACTAGGAGATAAAATGAGGGACTAGGAGACAGAGTGAGGGACTAGGAGACATAGTCAGGGACTAGAAGACAGTGAGAGACTAGGAGACAGAGTGAAGGATTAGGAGATAGAGTGAGGGACTAGGAGACAGAGTGAGGGACTAGGAGACAGAGTGAGGGACTAGGAGACAGAGTGAGGGACTAGGAGACAGAGTGAGAGACTAGGAGACAGAGTGAGGGACTAGGAGATAAAATGAGGGACTAGGAGACAGAGTGAGGGACTAGGAGATAAAATGAGGGACTAGGAGACGGGTGATGGACTAGGAGATAAAATGAGGTACTAGGAGACAGAGTGAGGGACTAGGAGATAAAATGAGGGACTAGGAGACAGAGTGAGGCACTAGGAGACATAGTGAGGGACTAGGAGATAAAATGAGGGACTAGGAGACAGAGTGAGGGATTAGGAGACATAGTGAGGGACTAGGAGATAAAATGAGGGACTAGGAGATTAAGTGAGGGACTAGGAGACAGAGTGAAGGATTAGGAGACAGAGTGAGGGACTAGGAGACAGATTGAGGGACTAGAAGACAGTGAGGGACTAAGAGACAGAGTGAGGGACTAGGAGACAGAGTGAGGGGCTAGGAGACAAAGTGAGGGACTAGGAGACAGAGTGAGGGACTAGGAGATAAAATGAGGGACTAGGAGACAGAGTGATGCTGTGATTCTTGGTCCAGCTGTTTACAGTCTTCTTCTTCTTCTTCTTCTTCTTCTTCTTCTTCTTCTTCTCTCTCTCTCTGTGTTTTAGATGCACTCCTTGCGGCTGCTGAGCCAGAACCAGCCGTCTCAGATCTTCCTGAGTATGAGCGATAATGTTCGCCCCGTTCAGCCGTTAAACAACCGCTGCATCCGCACCAATATCAACTTCAGCATGCAGGGCAAAGACTGCCCCAACAACAGGGCTCAGAAGCTCCAGTACCGAGGTAGGAACCGAAACTAAACTCACACTGTTGCCAGGTTACCGCCTCCCTTCATCTCTAACATCTCATTCACTGCAGGCCAAAAGTTTGGAAGCAACTTGAACTTTCTGTTCACAATAGCTTTCTTAACCCTTAACCCAGACTATATATATATTAGTCTGATTATGCAAGCACATCTGTGTTTCCATTGGGCAACACCATATTGCTCATAACATTAGCATACTAGATTTTACTCTAAGGAAAAGGATTCTGTTTTTATTACAACATGGATCTTGGAGCATAGCAACATCCCTACTACATCTTGTATGGGCCCAAACAGGAAAGGACACATTTAGTCGGTGGGAGGCTGTAAAGAAGCCAACAGTTTTCAGCCAGCGGCTAACACATGATTAAATGGGTGCCAAACAGGAAAAGGGACAATTTTAGCAGTGAGAAATTACCTTTAGTCCTGATAGGTGATAGCTTTTGATCAGTCAGGGTAATCAATCATTACTTCCCAAACTCTCTATTTCCAGGGGGGATATTACTCCAGAACTATGGGCTGAAATATTGAGGCAGAGCAATCGAGCGCAGAAAACGGAGGAGCTGATTGGCCGAAGAGGCGCTCTGTGTATCTGTGCTCGATTGCTCTGCCTCAACTACCCGGATGTTCGTCGCAGAAGATTGAAATTGAATTTTGCAAACTGAATTTGAATTGTAAGAACTGAGTGTTCAGTTCCAAACTAATAAATTAAATTTCAAATTACAATTCAGATTCAGTTTTTCAATGCAATGATTCAAACTGAACAATACAAATTCAAATTATGTGATTCAAATTCAGTTTTTTATGCAATTATTCAAGTTAAGCAATTAAAATTAAAATATAGATAATTCAAATTCAGTTTCTGGTGGCACATATTTCAGCCCATACAGAACGCCTTTTGATGTGATGTAATTTATTTTAGATATTAGAAGATTATTGCTTGATCTACACTCACTATTATAATTAATACAGTTATTATGAAATTTCAGTACCCAAGCCAGGACTTGAAACATAGCTTGCAGATTGATGTGCTAAATAAAAGGAGCAGAAAGAGCAGAAAGTGAGTGAGAACAGCTGTTTGGCCCTGACTGACTGACATGTCTGGTGGTTGGGAGGCTGAAAACTGGCTTGTCACAGCTCACTGCAACCTGGGAGGTGTTGCAGCAGTCTGTCATCTCTCCTCCTCTATTTCAGCCAATATCTGGCCAACTGCTCCACAGAATGTTGAATATCACCCCTGAAGCGTAAATACCCCCCGTCCCCACTATTCATTGTTATATATTTTGATTCTTTTTGCTTGAGATTTGCTGTACTGTGGCCGACACAGACCCTGATTGTCTTTCTGTCTGTATTCCTCTCTTTCTCTCTCATTCTTTCTCTTTTCTGCTCTACAAGGCAGCCTCCCCCTTAGGTTAGGACCAGTGTTGGTTCTCAGTGGCGGTTCTAGACCAGTTTTACTGTGGGGGCCAAGCAGGGGCCAGTGTTTAATCAGAGGGTCACTTTAGCACATTAAAAATGGCTAAAAGATTATATTTAAGCATTCAAAATCTTTGTTTTAGCTTATTTAAACATCTCATTTAAGTATATTTGGAAGATACAAATACACTGGATAAGCAGACGAGAATGGATGGATGGATGGATGATTTAAATAATGAGACTCACCAACAATAACAGTTTTTTTTTAATGACAATGACATTTCTCATTTTTGTGCACAATCACTTTTTTTATTTTGAAAGTGCAGTACAGTCAGAATGATCTTTATATATATATATATATATATATATATGTCTATATTAAAGGGAAAACTGCTGTATTTTTCAGTTTGTGTCTAAGTGAGTAATGGGAATAATTTTAATAATTATATATATATATATATATATATATATATATATCTCAATCAATCAACACTTTATTTCGGACACAGGGGCGGTCCATATAACAATAGAATAAAACACAATGATAAAAAATAATAATAATAATAATAAAAATAAAATAGAAAACAACAAGACAGAAACAAAAAGGATAGAGAGATGTTCAATATCAAATATTTACATATAGGCTAAAACGCCAGTGCTTATATATATAATACACACACACACACACACACACATACACAATATTTTATTGCACCATTAAACTATTATACAATGTACACATTCTGGGTTCCTTTTGTGTACAATGAGATATTGTTTGAACAAAAAAAAGGTTAGAATTGTTCCATTGTTCATCGTTATAAATTGATCATTTTATTATTTATTTGACACGGGGGCCACAGCAGGGGCCAAGGGCTTCAAACAATATCTCATTATACACAAAATGAACCCAGAATGTGTACATTGTATAATAGTTTAATTGTGCAATAAAAGCTTTCAAAATAAAAGAAAGTAATTGTGCACAAAAATAGTTGTTATTGTTGGTAAGTCTCATTGTTTCAATCAGTGTATTTGTATCTTCCAAATATATTTAAATTAGATTTTTAAATAAGCTAAAATAAAGGGTGTGAATGCTTAAATATCATCTTCAAGTGCCCCTCTGATTAAACACTGGCCCCTGCTTGGCCCCCACAGTAAAACTGGTGTAGAACCGCCACTGAAGATGACATTCTTATTCTGTGCAGCGTTATAGTTGCTTGATTTCAACCCTCCCCACAAACCTCAGACCCTCAGAGAGCGAAGCAAAAAACACAAAGCAGACCTGCTTATTTAATTGTTCAGAGATTTAAAGACCTTCAAGATGAAGTGGGGATGTGGAGGGGGGGAGTCTCATTAAAAGGGAAAATACGTCTCTTTGGTGATTTGTGTAAGGTCAAGCTTTAGAGAAGCAGCGCTCCACACTCCTGCCCTCCCTGGAGAGGAGATCATCAGGGTAACTGAATGAGAAATCAGGGAGGTTTGGGAGCTAATAATGCTGTGCATGTGTTACTTTTCATTTCAACACCTGATGAAAGGAAATATAATTATAATTACATTCCAATAAATCCTTTCTTTCACAAAACAGCGAGGCACCTTCTCATCTAATTACAATGTTTACCTGTGTTCTTGGCACCTCCTCGTTTTAGGTATAATTTTCTGTCAAGGCTGCCACTCAAAACATAATGGTAGCACACTCCCATCCACCTACACTGTAACAAAATGCTGTAAGAAAACAGTCTAATTGTGACAGAAACATACTGTTTTCCATTAAAAAAGGTATTATACTGTAGAAAACAATGCATTCTGGGCAATATTTAGGTTGCTTGCTGTTTCCCATAAAATATATGATACATATCTGTGATATTTTCTAAGTCTCTTCTTGTACACATTTTTTAATGGCTGTATTTTACTTAATTAATTCATAGTAATTGGCTTTCAGACAGTAATATGCTCTATTTACAAAAAAAATGACTGCATTGTATACTGCAACAATATCCATCTATCCATCCATCCATCCTTCCATCCATCCATCCATCCATCCATCCATCCATCCTTCCATCCATCCATCCATCCATCCATCCATCCATCCTTCCATTCATCCATCCATCCATCCATCCATCATCTATCCATCCATCCATCCATCATCCATCCATCCATCCATCCTTCCTTCCTTCTTCCTTCCTTCCTTCCATCCATCCATCCATCCATCCATCCATCCATCCATCCATCCATCAATCCATCCATCCATCATCTATCCATCCATCCATCCATCCATCCATCCATCCATCCATCCATCCTTCCATCCATCCATCCATCCATCCATCCATCCTTCCATTCATCCATCCATCCATCCATCCATCATCTATCCATCCATCCATCCATCATCCATCCATCCATCCTTCCTTCCTTCTTCCTTCCTTCCTTCCATCCATCCATCCATCCATCCATCCATCCATCCATTCATCCATCCATCCATCCATCCATCATCTATCCATCCATCCATCCATCATCCATCCATCCATCCTTCCTTCTTCCTTCCTTCCTTCCATCCATCCATCCATCCATCCATCATCTATCTATCCATCCATCCATCCATCCATCCATCCATCCATCCATCCATCCATCTATCCATCCATCCATCCATCATCTATCCATCCATCCATCCATCAATCCATCCATCCATCCATCCATCCATCCATCCATCCATCATCTATCCATCCATCCATCCATCCATCCATCCATCTATCCATCCATCCATCCACCATCTATTCCTCTATCTATCTATCTATCTATCTATCTATCTATCTATCTATCTATCTATCTATCTATCTATCTATCTATCTATCACTGTAAAATTAACAGTAGAATGCTGCCTGTATTTTACTGTTAATTTGCAAGACAATTGTTTACAGTGTATAGCACCACACACCGAGGCACATTCACTCGAGTGCCATTTCTTTTTGGATTTTATGTTATCGCTAAAGATGAAATATGGCGTAGGTGGGGGTGAATATTGGTGGAGAAGACTTGAACTGTGGCGAGTGCCGCATATATAAATCAGTATTCTCACTCCTGTCCTTCTCCTCTCTTCCAGTGAATGAGTGGTTGCTAAAGTAGCCTCCCTTGGATGAGCATGGAGACGAGTGTCAGAGCTGGAGAGGAGGAGCGGCACGAGGCGAGGTGGAGGAGGTGGAGGATGGAGGATGGAGGAGGGACAGAAACTGGGCCTAAGGTTGCATCTCATCTAAGATTATTTCATGGCATTGTATAAAGACAAACAACACTGGACATTTTACAAATTAAGGAACTTTGTATTGCAAGCAAAGGGACTCTTCTTTTCATACATTGAGAACGGTTTGAACCCTCGATCTAACACATGCTAACAGCCCCGTTCCCCACTCTACAACTATATCTAAACAGACATTTTGATACCAATACTTTTTTTGGGAGAAAACCAAAAAAAAAGACACTTGGAAACAAGGTAAAAAAATAATGTGGAAGCATTTATTTGATAGCCTCCCAACCCATAGGACAACGTTGGGACTTTAAAGCCTTTGTACATAAAAAATGTTGCTATCAGTGGGAAAATCCAAGGACTAAGTCACTGCCCCCACCCTGACGGTCAAGACGAAGTGGTCAACACACGGTCTCACACGGATTTCTCATTACAGTCACCAACAAGGCATGCAATCAGCAAAACCAACAGAGAGGGAACACAGCCTTACCTTGTCATTTTCCAAATCTAGAGTCATGTCATGGGAGACTAGCAAATATTTACAGGCTTTCTTACGGCCTCAGAACAACCAGTGTCTTGGCCTCGTTTGTATATATTATAATTATCAATACTGCAGAAAAATGAATATGTAAAGAAAAGTAATGAATTAACATTCAAAAGATATATTAAGAGGATTTAAAATAAAAAAAAGACAAAAAGTGGATAATTTTAAAAAGCTTGGCGCACTTTGAATTCTGGAGCAGTTCTCAAGTCTGAGCTGATGCCTTTTTTCTGTTTTATTGTTTACAATGGTCATACACTGTGTTTGAGTAATGTTATCAGCCCAATAAATGTGTCTGGAAAGTTCACTTTGGAAAATGCTTCACTATATGAGAATCTGATTTAATGTATCTGTACCTGTTTTGTACTGTTCCATATTAAATGTGTTGATATGTCAATATTCCTCCTCAGAGGCATGCTCAATAATAACGCTATCACAGAGAAACTATTGCTCAGAGATTACAGCCGAATAACACAGGTATCAGGTTAGCGTTCTTCCTGACAGAGCCTCTAAATTAATGGCATGGGACGGTCTCCTGCTGATACAGTCTGGCTTTCTTTTCATTCCTCGTCTGATACAGCTGAAGCTTATCTGCCATGCACAGGAAGCTCCACCAGGGTTAACGTGACCTGTCATAGTCTGTCAAATCACTCCAGCGGTCATCAGGGAACAAGGAGCAGAGGAGTCTCCTCTCCTGTGCTGATGAGGGTGGATGCCTAACAATACGTCTCCAATCCACCGTTGGCTGCCCCACATTGTTGTTCCCTCCACAGGGAGCTGGAGGAAAACTTATATGACCCTACAACCGGTTTACTAGGTCAGTGGTTCCCAACAAGGGGGGCGCCAAAGATCCACGGGAGGTTGCCAAGCCCTCTTTATTTTAAGGGGTGTAATAAATCTAATGTGTTGAATATAGATGAGTCAGCATTTAATTCATTAGTGGGACAAAAACAACTAAATAAGGGCTACATTAAACATTTATTCATTTATTTAAACAGAAAAATCACTATGGAAAATTTTAAAAATAAAGGCTATATCGCAAGAACAAGTATGTGTAACACCCCTCCTGCAGTATACACAGGTAACCTCACCTAGAGGTAAGCTCACCTAGCGGTAACCTCACCTAGCGGTAACCTCATCTAGCGGTAACTTTGCCCAGCGGTAACCTCGCCTAGCGGCAACCTCACCTAGCGGTAACCTCACCTAGCGGCAACCTCACCTAGCAGCAACCTCACCTAGTGGCAACCTCACCTAGCAGCAACCTCACCTAACAACAGTAACACAGAGCTAATGGAAAAATGGCGAAGCGTCAGGGAGACGAAAATGCTGAATATCTCAAAAAGAAAAAGAGAGAAAGTCACATTGAATTCGGCTTTATAGAAGCAATGGACAATGGGGGGGTTGCCAAAGTTTTCAATGGTAAAAATGTGGGTCCCTCAAGGAAAAGGTTGGGAACCACTGTACTAGGTTATCAAAGGTCAGGGCGGCACACTTCGATGTCAGCAGAACAAAGCAATAGATTATGTAGAATATGAATAGTTGAACATAATTCACTTTTTCAGCAAGGTAAATGACAGAAGTGTGACAGAATATGCATATGACATATGAACTATGGCTATAGGGCACCACAGGAATGAGTTCTTAAACCAGGAAGTAAGTTAGCATTTTAGCGCCTTTTAGCAGGTCTAAGCTCTCAAACTCAATGAGGATTTTGAATGTGCTTTTGGTTAGATGCCTGAAATAACGTCTGTGTTTAACACAAGCTGAAGAGATGTTCGAGTTTTGTTGTACAACATTAAAACACGATAGTAAATTCCCCCCACCAGTTTTTACATGTCCTTAAAAAGGCGGTTGCTAACAACTGGCTAAATGAGACGACAGTGGTTGTTGAGGACATTAAATGTCATTACTCTGGACATGGACAGAAACTCTCATTAGTCCACCTTGCAGCCTCTAGTCATGTTCTTCAGTGCTCTTGCAAACTCTTTTTGATCGTAAATTATGTTAATAAACAATTAATTAGGCTAAGGTTTTGCTAGCCTGTCTCTTTTCTGCAGTGATCCAAATTCCAGGTGAATTCTCAGTAGAGTCCATGGTGATGCTGCTTGCAGGTTAGCCTTCAAAAATACGTAATTTAGTTTGCTCTCTATATTGTCCTCCTTACTTCTTAACAAGTGTTTTGCACAAGTCCCTATCCTGTTTCAGTATGTGCAGCAATGCCCCCGTGCACACATTCCCCGCACCTTTGGGATGAACAGTCAGTATGTTTACATGACACTTGAAAAAAAGAAATTATTGCCTTAATCCGACTATAACTGGACAACTGAAGTGTATGTAAACATGTTAGTCCGACTGATGTCGGAGTTCTCCAACTCCGATTAGTACACCCAGATAATGCGATTGGAATAGGATTTTTGCCAGCATGTATGACAAGACAACGCATGTGTGCATGCTCCCATGCTCCACCCCGCGCTGGCGTATGACCCCGGAGCAAAAAAATCTAAGAGAGCCGGTCGCACATTAGCCGGTCGCATTAGCCGGTCGCATTAGCCGCCACTGGTCACATTAGCCAGTCGCATTAGTCGGTCACAGTAGCCGGTCACATTAGCCGGTCCATTAGCCGCCATCGGTCACATTAGCCGGTCGCAGTAGCCGGTCACATTAGCCGGTCCATTAGCCGCCACCGGTCACATTAGCCGGTCGCATTAGCCGGTCGCATTAGCCGCCACCGGTCACATTAGCCAGTCGCATTAGCCGCCACCGGTCGCATTAGCCGGTAGCATTAGTCGCCACCGGTCACATTAGCCGGTCGCAGTAGCCGCCACCGGTCACATTAGCCGGTCGCAGTAGCCGCCACCGGTCACATTAGCCGGTTGTATTTGCCGGTGACATTAGCCGGTCACATTAGCCAGTCAGTAGCGATGGCACAAAGTGTCAAACTGAGGTAAACCGGAAATAGGGCCATATTAACCCGCTGAAACGACACATATCGCCACCCCGTCAGTTACTCGATTTTCTCAGTTGCATGTAAACTGAGACAAGGACAGAAGTCCGATTAGACACCAAAAAAATCGATTTTTAAGCTTAGCTCGACTAAACTGTGCATGTAAAGGCACTGACTGATTGAGCAGGGCTTTAAAGTTATAATCCATAACATTTTGGACCTATCCTGTGTTAACTGGTGGTTACATGTGTGGTATGATATTACAGGTTTCTGGAATACTGGTGGCAGTAATCAGCAGTTATTGTGTTTGTGTTTACAGTGCAGTCAAACACATTTTTGCAGTCTCAATAATATTGACACCTTCTCACTTACAGAAACATTGCTACATCCCTGTAGCTGTAATCTACATGGATGCATGCAGCTGCAGTACTGGACCCTGAGCTGAGTTCTCCTCTTACAAATATCTAGCTTTTATCATCCTTCTAAATTCAACAGCTACTTTATTGTTGTCACTGACTGTTCCAAAATAGGATTGTGTTTTCATGCCTAAATGTGCTGCCAAATAATGTCGAAGCTGGAGGTTTTGTCTTTTGACTTTATGCTCCATGACGCTGGATCGACCCACATCCAAAGTCACACACTTGACCTAATGTTAACCTTTTGGTGTAAGAATTTATACATTTTTGGGGGAATTTTCATGCTTCATTGGACAGAGAGGAAGACATGCAGCAAAGGGACCTCTGGCCAGATTTGAACCAGGATATGCTGCGACCAGGACTCAGCCTCCGTGGGATACACTCCACCAGTGAGCCGGGACGTCCATTAATGTGTATTTTTGATCATCGTTCTTTTTAATTTATTTTCTGCTCCTCCACTTAGAACAGGGACGGGCAACTTAAATGCTGCAGGGGGCCACAATTTTTCATGGACACTACCACAGGGCCACATATAGGACCGTGCACTTAACCAGATATGATGAAACTGCAATTTTAAATATGTTTACAGCGCAGTAACTTAACATATTTCATGCTCAAATGCATGTTAAACAGTATAAATAGGAATACAAAAGGTTTGAAGCAAATAAAAAATAACCACTTACTGTGATTTCTTTTTTTTCAGTGCAAGAACAACAGACCAACATTAATTGCAAGAAGTAATTTTGTGCGTTTTTACACTGCATTTTTAAGATTTCATGCTCAAATGCATGTAGTTGTACTGAGGGCCACTTCAAGTGAGGGTGCGGGCCGTATGCGGCCCCCGGGCCACCAGTTGCCCATCCCTGACTTAGAAAGTTCTCGACCTACAACCGCTCGCAAATCTTTAACCCTTCAACTGCCAGCACACTGCCCCAGCCAATCATCAATCCACTGATGATCAACTTTTAACATTTTATTAGCATCTGTCTGACTCACTAGACTCTGTGGGTCCAAGTAAAATGTGCATCCCCCTGGTTAAACGAGCATACTCACAATCTTAAAAGAGAGCTCAAGTGTAAATCCACTAAACTACAAGTGTTTCACCATATGCTGAAGGGTTGCATGAGGGACTATAATGCTGCAGTTAAAGGTGATTATTTCCTCTGATCTCCAACAACCACTATAATTCTACAATCTAGTTTATGGCTATGAACCATATTTTTGGCGCTCGTCAGAACTCAAAACTGTTTTTAGGTTACTTTAAGGACAAAGTGGTCTCCCATCAGATCACACTGAACAGCTGTCAACCTATTGGGAGGTTCTTAGCCTCCCCAAACCCACATTTTTACTACTTCTCCTTTAACTCTATGGAGTCTTGGGCTATTTTGTCCATTTTTGAATCCTTTTCATGTCTTTTTGTGTCTTTTTTGGTAATTTTGTGTCTTTTTTTTTGGTAATTTTGAATCTTTTTTTTTCATTTTGTGTCTTTTTTTAGTCATTTTGTGTCTTTTTTTTGTAATTTTGTGTCTTTTTTTAGTCATTTTGTGTCTTTTTTTGTAATTTTGTGTCTTTTTTTAGTCATTTTGTGTCTTTTTTTTGTAATTTTGTGTCTTTTTTTGTCATTTTGTGTCTTTTTTTGTCATTTTGTGTCTTTTTTGGTCATTTATATAGAATTTATAGAATTTATATACATTTTTTGGGGCATTTTCATGCTTCATTGGACAGAGAGGAAGACATGCAGCAAAGGGACCTCTGGCCAGAATTTGGAGACTCCAGAGGGTTATTCACCAAAGTTTACTTGAAACCCTGCTAAAAACCGCCAATAGTATGTAAGTCCTCAACCTGCTCCTTAGACATTTTACCAACTTCATTTCTGATGGAGGTTTTTCACGCCTTCTGTCTATTGTTAACAGAAACTCCCATTTCTTTCCAAAGTTATTGAAAAGGTTTATTCCACCAGCTTGACACCTCAGGCACCAGGTTTTAACAAAGAACAATATGTGGAATAATATGTCTGGTTCTGCTTAATCAATTCTAATTTTATTCTATTAAAACTGTCTTCTGTACAATATTAGACAGAAGAAGGAAATTTAAAAAAGATACAAAAGGCGCAGTGGCAAAAAGGACGCAAAATTTTTGTTTTATGGCCTTGGTGCCCTCAAAAAATTGACAAAAACAAAAGGCCAAGTGGCCTTTCCCCTAAAATGATGAAATTCCAGGCCTGCACCTCACTATGTTTTTTGGGGCTTTCCTGCATTTCACAGTGGGGATAATCAGCGGTGTTCTCCAGGACTCAATCTGAGCCATTAATGCTGAATAGGAATCATGGTGAACTGGGGTCACTCATGCAGGGGTTGTGCTGAACAAGAGTTTTGCTAAACAAAGTTGTGCTGAATGGAAGTGGTGTTTGGAGTCTGGAGCTTTTATGCACAACTGTGCATGTACCATAAAGAAGCAGGATTTAGGATTTGATCTTGCTTTCAAATCAAGTTTTTATTTTTTTTCCCCTCTCTGCCTGGCTGATGACCTCAGTCTTTGCTTTTATGCTGTTTCTTTCTGCTGTCTTTGAGCAGGAAGTCACTTTAACAAGCTGACAATGAAGTTACAGGGAAAAAAGCTGGACAGACTGGCATAAGAGCTTTGTTGTCTGTTATGTGAAGAAGAACACGTCTATTTTTTAGAGTACCTTTGGGTTGTCTGAAGCCCTGTTGGAGTTTTATTTTTTATGAAGGTTGTGATGCAGCAGACTCATACAACTCAGAGCAATAATCCAAAAGCATTGAATACATATTTTCTTTGGCCCTTTATAACCTATACAATCTAAAGTCACTGTTTAATATAAATTTATAATCTATTTAAAGAATTTTAAGGTATTTTCCTGACATTTTTAGATACACTGTGAGGTAAATTCATTACTGTAACACATTCTTAAATTAATTTTAAAAAAACAACGAATGGTTTTTTTTTTGGTTTTTTTCCTTTGGCAAGCACTTTAATGTGCTCAAGTGCTGGTTTAATGCTGGTAGCACCAAAACGTATTTTATTAAAATATACACATTTTTAATGCAAACAATTCTATAATTACTGTAACATTTTACCATTTTTTTCTCATAAATTTTCATTCAGATTTTGTTCTTTATACATTGTTGTACACATGATGTTTTGTAGTATTTGTAGTTTTTTCGACCTATTTTCGGTTTTCCTTTGAAATCATCACCAAAAAAAAGACACAAAATGACCAAAAAAGACACAAAATGACACAAAATGACCAAAAAAGACGCAAAATGACTAAAAAAAGACACAAAATGACCAAAAAAAGACACAAAAAGACACAAAATGACTAAAAAAAGACACAAAATGACCAAAAAAAGACACAAAATGACCAAAAAAAGACACAAAAAGACACAAAATGACTAAAAAAAGACACAAAAAGACACAAAATGACAAAAAAAAAGACACAAAATGACCAAAAAAAGACACAAAATGACTAAAAAAAGACACAAAATGACCAAAAAAGACACAAAATGACTAAAAAAAGACACAAAATGACACAAAAAAAGACACAAAATTACTAAAAATGACCAAAAAAGACAAATAAAATGTATATTTATTTTTTATAAAGCTTATTAAATATTTATTGTATAAAGTAGAAGTGTGGGGGAAACCATGACATTTTTATCTGGACGCATTACAGTAATGAATTTGTGAATCAAAAATATGTTTAAAAATGTAGAAAATATTATTTTAGCACAAAACATTGAACTGTGCCTCATTATGGCTATATTGTTCCTTCATATAAAAGTGAAATATATTTAGTTTAATAAAGTATGTCCTTATAATCTTCACAGACAGAACTTAGACTGGCTTCATGAGAATCACCATGGCGATGGACAGAGGAGTTTCTGGCTATTGATGCTGGTGAAACTATAGATGTAGTCATCCTGATTTTGTCTGAATAATTTGTTTTCAGACGGAGATGCAGTTACATCAAGGACGTACTTGATGAGGTGAGTGGGCGGATGAGAGAAGGAAAGGTAGTAGTTTACTTCAGTGTCCTCGAGGCAACGTTGCATGATATGAAGAGAAAAGAGGAGGAGAGGGGTCAGGTGGGTGTATGCCTCCTGAAATTCTGAAAGCTAGATTCAATTGGGAGTTTTTATCTGAAGCCAGCATATCGTCATACTGTTAAAATAATCGCCAAAGTCATTTTTTGTCAAAATTGTTGTTGTTTTTGCCTAAATCATCTCCTCATTGCCACCTATGGTAAAATCTCCTACATCCTCAGTTGATCAGATCATGTGATTTTACCCCTTTAAGATAATGGCCTATGTCGCGTGTGTGACTTAAGCGGATTTATTATGCCTAAGTCAAAATAAAATGTGACTTAGGCAATTTTTTGAACATGCCTTTGTGACTTAAGCAAGATATGGCAACACTTTATTTTGAAGGTGTCTACATAAGAGTGACATGAGCGTGTCATAAACATACGGTGGCCCTGAAGTGCAAATCACAATGGCAAATCAAAAAACACAACAACAAAACAGAAAACACAACAACAAATAAAAAACACAAAAACAAATCAAGAAACACAACAACAAAACAGAAAACACAACAACAAAACAGAAAACATTACAACAAATCAAGAAACAGTACAACAAAACAAGAAACACAACAACAGATCAAAAAACACAACAACAAAACAGAAAACTCACAACAACAAATTAAAAAACACGACGGCAAATCAACATCAATCAAACATCAAATGTTTTTTGATTTGTTGTTGTGTTTCTTGATTTGCCGTTGTGATTTGCCTTTCAGGGCCACCATATAAACATGACATGGGATGTGTCATGAACATTAATGACACTTCGAAGTAACATTAATGTTCATGATACTTGTCATGTCATGTTTCTGACAGGCTTGTGTGACTCTTATGTAGACACCTTCAAAATAAAGTGTTACCATATCTTGCTTAAGTCACAAAGGCATGTTCAAAAAAATGTCCTAAGTCATTTATTTCTCTTAAGTTACATAATTTAGTGTTATTACTATGCCAATAGCCATCCTTTGTTACATCCTTTTTGAGTGAAATAATCAATAAATGTCATATGTTACACTTTTGGTGAAGTTTTTTGTGTTTCCTGCAAAACTTGAAAAAAATGACTTTGGTGATTATTTTAACAGGGTGTCATATGCTGTCCAGATGGTAGAGCCCCCTGAGGCAAATGTGTCATTTGTTATATTTGGCATTATAAATAAAATTGCCTTGGCACTATCCAGAAAATAACCCAAATGATATTGTCTCATTTAGTGTCAGCACTAACCTTGGTAACAAGTGTATTTATTTTTTACTGCATTTACTGTTACTGCTTCATCAGACAAGACAATCCCTGCCTGGTCTAGAGGGAACACTCCTGCAGGCAACGATGTTACAGCTGCACATTGTTTTAAGTCTCCTTAAAAACCTTCATTGGCCTGATTTCATTAGAGAAGTTTAGAAAGTGGTACAGCAAGTGTCTTTACAGAGACCCAGTTAGGGGAAATAATCCTCGGGTTGTTATTGGATTCTTCAGATTTGGGGGCTGGGTGATTCTCATGAAACCAGTCTAAGTTCTGTCTGTCAAAAAAAAGACACAAAATGACCAAAAAAGACACAAAATGACCAAAAAAAGACACAAAATAACTAAAAAAAGACACAAAATGACCAAAAAGACACAAAATGAGAAGACAGAATAACCAAAAGACCCCACAGAAGACATCAAATGACAAAAAAAGACACAAAATTACCAAAAAGACACAAAATAACTAAAAAAGACACAACAACAGACACAAAATGACCAAAAAAGATTTTAAAAAAGACACAAATGACCAAAAAAGACACAAAATAACAAAAAAGACACAACAGACACAAAAAGACATAAAATGAGAAGACAGAATAACCCCCAAAAAACACAGAAGACACAAAATGACAAAAAGAGACACAAAATAACTAAAAAAGACACAACAAAAGACACAAAATGACCAAAAAAAGACACAAAAACGACACAAAATAACCACAAAAGACGCAAAATGACAAAAAAAGACACAAAATAACCCAAAAAAATACACAAAATGAGAAGACAGAATATACAGTGCTCTCTAAAAATGTCAGAAAACACCTTAAAAATTTTTCAAACAGCTTATATATTCATATTAAACAGTGACTTCAGATAAAGGGTCAAAGTATTCAATGCGTTTGGATTTTTACTATGATCTCTAACTATTGATGAGAATCACCCTGTTGCTATTCTTTGGTATGAAAATGCTCAAATTTGAAGAGATTCACCCCAGTAGGAAACATTTACCCCAAGCAAAAGAGTGATCAATATATTGGTTTAAAACTAACATATGAACACAGAGACTCGTCCGAATGTTGATAGATTTGGTCTCCAGCCTGGTTTTGTGTGTAAGTGAAGCGCTGCGTTGTGTGTTTCCGTCAACAGGACTCGGCTCCATCGATCTCTCTCTCCCGGCCCTGCTTCATTATCTCACAATCAATTCAGGATGCCTCTTCTCGTTGCCCTGATGTGGAGAGAAATACTGGCGTAAAACATGTGGGAGTTCACATACACATGTGCCTTTTATGTTGGCTGTCTGATCTGTGCCCTTCTTTACAGATCTGTAATGAAAAGATAGCAGAGGGGGAGGCTGAGGAGAGAGTTTTCAGAGGCCACCAGCACCCAAGGTTATGGAGGCCATTATTCTCCCTGATCTACTAGATGTAGGATTTAGCTAAAGCTAGAGGACGGATAATAAATACGCCAAATGATTCAAAGCCTCCTCCCCGACCAGCTATTCCAATTCACCCTCTCTCTCCACACACACTGGAAAAAAAGCCAACTTGTATTTTTTGGCCTAAAACAGTGATTTAATTTGGTAAAATTTGGAAATATAAATTACTGACATTTAGGGCAATAATGTAAGTTAGCACAACAAAGGCTGGTGAGTTGTTGTTACTTATATCTTTAAGTTGGGGTTCACAACAAGGGACAACAGTTCTGCTAACTCTTATTTCTTTGTTGTGAAATTCGGTCATTAGTGAAAGCTAGCGGCTAACTGATGCTAGCGGCTAACTTATGCTAGCGGCTAACTGATGCTAGCGGCTAACTGATGCTAGCGGCGCTGCTTGTTACAGCTACAAGAGTAGCCATTAGCGTATCAATGCTAACTCAAAATTGTGGTCGCAACATTAGCTGACATTTCATAGCGGCGTTACAATCGTGCCAGAGAAATTCAGAGTTGAGCAAACTCAAAAACAAAACTTGAAATATTTTGTTTAATTGTCCAACTTGTATTTTTTGGCCTAGAAACATTGATTTAATTTGGTAAAACTTGGAAATATAAATTACTGACATTTAGTGTTACTGCAATAATGTAAGTTAGCACAACAAAGGAAGCCAGTTGTCTGCTCAAAAACAAGTTGGTGAGTTGTTGTTACTTATATCTTTAAGTTGGGGTTCACAACAAGGGATAATAGTTCTGATAACTCTTATTTCTTTGTTGTGAAATTCGGTCATTAGCGAAAGCTAGCAGCTAACTGATGCTAGCGGCTAACTGATGCTAGCGGCTAACTGATGCTAGCGGCTAACTGATGCTAGCGGCTAACTGATGCTAGCGGCTAGCTGATGTTAGTGGCTAACTGATGCTAGCGGCGCTGCTTGTTACAGCTACAAGAGTAGCCATTAGCGTATCAATGCTAACTCAAAATTGTGGTCACAACTTTAGCTGACATTTCATAGCGGCTTTACAATCGTGCCAGAGAAATTCAGAGTTGAGCAAACTCAAAAACAAAACTTAAAATATTTAGTTTATTTGTCCAACTTAAAATTTTGTCGAAGTTTGTTGCCTTGAAATTTTGAGTTCACCCAACTTTTCTTTTTTGGCAGTGCACTGAAAAAGTATAACCTTGCTCAAACTTTAAAAAATGATGTCCAGATATCACATCTAAAATATTTGACTTCATAGAATCTAAATTGAGTAACTTCTTATGATCTGATTATTTTATGTTGATGTAAACAATAATACTGCATTTGACTCAACCTTAATTCTTTGCCTTGATTCAAATTATTTTCTTAACATTTTAGTTATTGAACCAAACTAATACATTTAAATTGAACCAACTTAATATTTCACTTTTAACTGAGTTAATGTTTGCATTGACACCAGTTAATTTATTTACATAGACCCAAAAAACTATATTTTTCACATTTTATTTGACTTAACTCATTTTTGTTTCCCACCTTATAAACTCTATAAAAAAGACACTTGGCCAACAGATTATATTAAATGTATTTATAAATCTTTAACATATGAACTATATGCCAAGGTTATTATAGTTAACAAAAACTGACGAAATAACGAAAACGAGAATTGAAAAAACATTTTTGTTAACTGAAATTAAAATAAAAACGAGAGTCTTTTAAAAAACGATATCTAACTGAAACTGTATTTTGTGGTTACAAAACTAACTAAAACTAACTCAAATTATAGTGAAAATGTCCTTCGTTTTCGTCTTTGTCAACTTTTTTCATACGTAAACCTTTTTGGTTGATATGAAATCTATTTCATCTCTCTGGTTTTATGACTTAATAAACTTATTGGGGCTGAGATGGATCAGACAGAGGAGATAAAGGAAACATTTATTGTGACCTTATTGAATCTGGCACCCAACAAATACCCCATTACAAAAACCTAACACTAAAACTAATAAAAACTAAACTAAAACTAAGAATTTTCCAAAAAATAAAAACTAATTAAAACTCGCAAAAACACACTCTAAAAACAAATTAAAACTAACTGAATTTAAAAACAAAAAATCACAACGAAATTAAAACTAAAACTAATATTACATACACGGCCAAACTAAAAATATAACCTGCTGGTCATGAAGAAGAAAATAAAAACTTGAGAGAAATCTTGTTTTGGGTCCTTAGGACGTATATTTAGTTTAGTATAAATCAAACTTGATGTCTCTAAATACAAAAAGAATGAGTTTTACAATCAAATCAATAATTTTATCCTCTTTTAAATGGCAGTTATTAGTTTGAATGAACAACTGCATGTTACACTTCTTTCAGTGTACCACTAGTCACCCTCTAATCCCAACAAATAATAGTTTTGCCCCTCGTGACTCAGCAGAAGATCTCTCTGGACTTGGCCACGATCTCGCCCTGCCAAAAGGAATTAATGATACGAAGTGTGTATGAATTGCTGCACTCAGATGTTCAGGGGGACACTTAATGATATTATATTAATAAGAGCGTAATAAGGCGATGGCACACTGGGTGCTAGAGTGGAGCAGAACAGCTGCTGAGCCAAATCGAAAATGTGCAAATCTGCGTGTGTGTGTGTGTGTTGACTCTGGAGACACACCTGTCCAGATGTGCTGCAGCAGCGGGGCTTTCAATCATCTCTGCTGCAGTGGAGTCAAACTTTTCTCCTTCATTCAATTAGGGGAATACTTGAGTCAATACCTCGAGAACCGAGGGGGCTTGATATCAATTATGCCAATTTGTTTTTCTTTTTTAAACACTCATTTATCTTTGAAGATTGACTGGATCTTTAGTCTGCGTTCCTACCAACAACTGTATGCCCCCTCTGAATGTTACACATATTTATCTCTCTATCCCTGAGATAGTTACAGTCAAGTCTTCTTTTTTCCCACCACACACGTGAGAGTTTTAGTTTGACTTGTTCTTTAACTCATTTAAGGCAGGAAAGCATTGCCGCATTTCTACCATTAAAACCTGTTGGGGCGCTGTTGCGTTATTCTACCATTAAAGACGGGAAAGCGGATACGTCGTTTTGTAGTATTTGTAGTTTTCAAGAACTTTGAAATCATCACCAAAAAAAAGACACAAAATGACCAAAAAAAGACACAAAATGACCAAAAAAGACACAAAATTACCACAAAAAGACACAAAATGACCAAAAAAAAGACACAAAACGACTAAAAAAAGACACAAAATGACCAAAAAAGACACAAAATAACCAAAAAAGACACAAAAAGACACAAAATGACCAAAAAGACAAAATGACCACAAAAAGACACAAAATGACCAAAAAAGACACAACTACAGAAACAAAATGAACAAAAAGACACAAAATGAGAAGACAGAATAACCACAAAAAAAAACACAGAAGACACAAAATGACAAAAAAAGACACAAAATGACCAAAAAAAGACACAAAATAACTAAAAAAAGACACAACAACAGACACAAAATGACCAAAAGACACACAAAAAAGACACACAAGGCCAAAAAAGACACAAAATGACCAAAAAGACACACAATGACCTAAAAAAGACACGAAAAGACATGCAAAGGATTAAAAAATGGACAAAAAAAGCCCAAGACTCCATAGAGTTAAGGGCTGGACAGCTAGAAAAAAAGACTCAGATAAAAGATAAGTAGTTATTCTGATGGCCACGCTGCATATTAAAACAGGGAGGGAGCCATTAACAGGATAAACTGATGAGGAATATAAATTGATTAATTATTTGATAGAAGTGTTAATATAATTTGATAAAAAATGTTCTAGTGCTTATACATAATGCAAAAATGCAACTTCAAAAACAACACTTAAGATAAACGTGCTATAATTAGAAGTTTTCCTCAGTAAAGAATATAATTGACTTCCAACTACATATTCATCAGGCTCGTCGGGATGGCTTCCCCGTGAACTGCACCGCTGTTTAGAAACAATTAGCAAGAAGATAATTTTTCAGTTTTGATTGTATGAATTTTCCCTACTCAAAAATTCCTCACAGAGTGATGCGGATGAGCCGTATAATCTACTTATTCCATAATCACCAGCCTCTTCTAAAGCCTCCAAACCACTGAGAGCCATGAAACTCACCCTGGACTAACATCACACTGTCTCAGAGGATGCTAATTAATTTTACCATTCATGTATTCTCATTCCCTTTGCAGCTCTTCTCTCCTCTTTATCTTCCAAGACAGTGTCATTACACACAGGGTTTGTTCATCTGTGTGTAGTGAACTTTGTTCCCGTGGTGCAGCTGCCTGGTGATGTGACATTTACGGCAACTTGCAGCCAAATTTTAGGACCACAAAAGCAAAAAGAATTTCATCAAAATGAAAGTACATTCAAAGAGTAAATTAAAATGTTTGAAAAAAAGCATACTGAAAGCATACGGGCAGGACTGTTTTCCACTGACTGGGAGGCAGGACACACACTGGAAATTATTGAACGACTCATAAATTACATCAAAAAAAGAAGATGACACAAAATGACCAAAAAAAGACACAAAATGACCAAAAAAAAGACACAAAATGATTAAAAAAGACACAAAATTATTTTAAAAAGACACAAAATGACAAAAAAGACACAGAATGACTCAAAAAACACACAAAAAGACACAAAATGACAAAAAAAAGACACAAAATGACCAAAAAACAACACAAAATGACTAAAAAAAGACACAAAATGACTAAAAATAGACACAAAAAGACACAAAATTACTAAAAAAGGACCCAATATGACCAAAAAAGACACATAAATACAAAAAAGGACACAAAATGACCAAAAAAAGACACAACATGACTAAAAGAAGACACAAAAAGACACAAAAATGACAAAAAAAGACACAAAATTACAAAAAAAGACACAAAATGACTAAAAAAAGACACAAAAGGACCAAAAAAGACACAGAATGACAAAAAAAATGGCCAAAAAAGACACAAAATGACCAAAAAAGACACAAAATGACTAAAAAAAGATACAAAATGACAAAAAAAAGACACAAAATGACTAAAAGAAGACACAAAAAGACACAAAATGACCAAAAAAAGACACAAAAAGACCAAAAAAAGACACAAAATGACCAAAAAAAGACACAAAATGACCAAAAAAGACACAAAATGACTACAAAAAAGACACAAAATGACTAAAAAATGACTAAAAAAAGACACAAAATGACCAAAAAAGACACAAAATGACCAAAAAAAGACACAAAATGACCAAAAAAGACACAAAATGACAAAAAAAAAGACACAAAATGACAAAAAATGACAAAAAAAAGACACAAAATGACACAAAAAAAAACGTATCTTCCAAGACAGTGTCATTACACACAGGGTTTGTTCATCTGTGTGTAGTGAACTTTGTTCCCGTGGTGCAGCTGCCTGGTGATGTGACATTTACGGCAACTTGCAGCCAAATCTTTGGACCACAAAAGCAAAAAGAATTTCATCAAAATGAAAGTACATTCAAAGAGTAAATTAAAATGTTTGAAAAGAAGCATACTGACAGGGCTCCTGTAGCATATAAATCAGCCTGTTCTGACTGTTTTCCACTGAGTGGGAGGTAGGACACACACTGAAAATTATTGAACAACTCATAAATTACACCAAAAACGTGTTGCAACTTCTACAATTTGGCTTTTTGGAAAAATACATGAATCAGAAGTCATCAAAGTGAGCAACCACTCTTATGTTTTAGGTATAGAGCTGCAGCTGGGACGTGTTTAGCCCCGCTTAGTATATAGACTGAAGGCTTAATGCAGGGATTCCCAAAGTGTGGTGCACGGACCCCCAGGGGTGCACAGGCTGCTGCTAGGGGGTGCGCGAGATGAAAAATATAATGGCGGTCTGATAATTACACAATTATATTTTTTTCCCCACAATAAAGACAATTTCACAGTGTGTTATTACTACTTATACTACACTATAGTACATAGTATGGATATATATGTATGTATATATATATATATATGTGTGTGTGTGTGTGTGTGTGTATATATGTGTATATGTATATGTATATATACATATGTGTATATGTGTGTGTGTGTATATATATATGTATATATGTGTATATTGATACATATATGTGTGTGTGTGTATATATATGTGTATGTATATGTATATATATATGGGTCATTTCAGAATTGCGGGTACATTTCGCGTCTCCCAGGAAAACCTTTGATTATTTCCCCCTAAAAAAGTATTTACTGGATCTGTTTTAAATAATATTGCTAATTATATTGAATGTTCCCCAATAATAATGATTGGTGTGTATTTTAGGCACAGTTTATATGTAAAATATTCATTAAATGATTCCTACCCACCAATTATTGGCTGTCTTCAGCTTGTGATTCACATGTTCATATTGAATTAACATAAAATAATTCATTAAAATTTTTTTGTGCTAATTCTATAAATACTTATACTTACAGTTGCACAGAGTATTTATTTTCTGTAATACATGGGATTTCAACATTAAAAATATATATTTTTTATCTGTCCCTATGATCCGGTCAACTCTGTTATCGCCGTTATAAAACCACATAAAAAACCCTACAGCATTCAAATAAAAACATGAGACCTTCACCCAGTGATGTCACTTCCTCTTGCAGAGAAGATTTGGAGGGAACTATGGGATGTTAACTTTCTCTCTCATTAACTTGTACAAAATGTTGAGAATACACCAACAGTAGATTAATTAAATGTCAAATCTGTTACTAGGATATTCTAGTGAATCTGTCAGTCATTTTTTTTTAAACAATTATATGATGAAAATTCATAAAATTATGGTTTTATTCATGACATGTGGTATCTGGTTTTAAGCTAGCATGTGGAGCTAAAGCACAAAATGGTGGAAAATGTCAACTCTGTTATTGTCAACTCTGTTACATGTTTCAAAATTTCAATGATAACAGAGTTACTGTTTTTGGCCTTTTACACATAGTTTGTCAACTCTGTTATTCATGTCAACTCCATTTACATAGGCGTCAACTCTGTTTCTCACAGTTTTATTTAAAAAAATGTGAATTAAATATGTTTTATTGTTGACAAACTAACCAGAAGCTGTGTCATAATTAACATTCTCACTATACATGAAATTTCAAAGCGTTTCATTAATTTTTGGAGCAATATTTAGAGAAAATCCAAACTGTCTTGGCAACTTTCCAATTAAATGTGTCAATGATTTTACTCCTGAAAAAAAAATCTTTATCTTAGAAAATTTAAAGTTGAATTAGCTGATGTAAAGACAAAAGTTCTCTTAGGAAAGACATGGTTTTAAACTGTATTACATTTGAGTACTATACATATTTACCCCAATTTGTCTGCAACAGAGTTGACTGATTTTACTGTCATTACGATGATTTTCAGATTAAATATTTTAAATCTTACATGTTTAAGCTTGGCAAATGCTGGAAGTGTTAAATTTAAAGTATTCTCTATGGGAATTAAAAAGGTTTTATGGAAAAAAATGAAATAAAATTCTTAATTTTTCTAAACTTCAAATGTACCCGCAATTCTGAAATGGGCCATATACATGTTATATATTTATATATGCATATAACATATGTATACATATGTGTATATGTGTGTGTATATATATGTATACATATATGTGTGTGTGTATATATATATGTATATATGTATATGTGTGTGTATATATATATATATATATGCCTGTGTGTGTGTATATATATATATGTAAATATATAATATGTATATATAAATATGTATATGCATATATGTGTATATTGATACATATATATGTGTGTGTGTATATATATGTATATATATATGTGTATGTATATGTATATATATATACATGTTATATATTTATATATGCATATAACCATCTGAGTGGGCCCAATTTGCATAACGAATACTTTTACTTTTGATACTTTAAGTGCATTTTGATGATGGTACTTTTGTACTTTTACTCAAGTCAGTTTTGAATGCAGGACTTTTACTTGTAGTGGAGTAATATCACAGTGTGGTATTAGTACTTATACTTAAGTAAAGGATCAGAATACTTTTTTCCACCACTGCTGGTGAGTGCCCAGTGGGGTCATATTCTTGGGGTGTTATACATACGAAGCAAAATCTGGCCTGCACTACCAAAAGACTCAACAGGTGGCGCACTGGGGGCAGAAACCATCCTCTTGTTTCTGGTTTATCACAATAGTGCAGCAGATTAATGACATATTTCAATAGAATCGTTCAAATTGGCCGCTGTTTCTGTCAAATGCTCATTATGTAAATTAATGACATACACACACACACACACACACACACACTCAGTTCATTCACCTTACCTCGGATGAACTGGTCCATAAGACATCAGCAAAATCTGGTATTCCATTATTGACTTTTTCATTTTTTGTGCAGAAGTGGTTGAATTTGTCAAGAAATTAAGAATGAGGAAATAAGCCATTTCATAACAGTATACTCCAAACTAAACTACTCTAAAAGTCAGAAATACTTCAAAATAAACACAATACTAGGTTATTCTGCCTATGTGGTTTATTGACTATACATTTTATTGTCTGTTTGTGACAAAATGCAGCAAACATGTCAACAGGCCATTTTTTCAAGATGGCCGCTATTTCAGGAGAGAGGAATCATGTCGTGGGAGGGACAAAAAGTGAGTAAAAAAAACCTAAAAATGTTTAGAACTTCAAATGAACTTTCTTCTGTTGATTCTTGTTTTTCAAACATCATAATTCCAACCCTCCTCCTTTATCCGGGCTTGGGACCGGCGAAAGTGATCCAAAGGAGACACTCTGGCGGAGTTATTGGGATTTTTTTTCTGGGGGGTGGGGGAGTGGGGAATTTTTTATTTTTTTGGGGTGGGGGGGGTGGGGGATTTTTTTTTTTTTTTTTTTGGTTGAGGGGGTGGGGGATTTTTTTTTTTTTTTTTTGCTTGATTTTTTTTTTTTTTTTTTCTCAAGTTTTTTTTTTTTTCTCGATTTTTTTTTGCTTGAGTTTTTTTTTTTCTCAAGTTTTTTTTTTTTGCTTGAGTTTTTTTTTTTTTTCTCGAGTTTTTTTTTTTTGCTTGAGTTTTTTTTTTTTTCTCTAGTTTTTTTTTTTTTGCTTGAGTTTTTTTTTTTTTTTTTTGGTTTTCTTGAGTTAAGTTAGTCCAGGTCCAGGTCCTTCAGGTCCCTGTTCCTCCTCCACTTGTCTTTTCTCCTCACACCCAGACGGCAAACTCTTGTCAGGACAGGTGGACTGGGAAGGGACGCCTGCTGCTGGTCCTCAGGTGGATCTTCAGTCCTGGGCCTTTTTCTCATGGGAGGAGAGTTGTCAACTTCGTCAGCTCTTTTAGCTTTGATCCCGGTGGAGAGCTCAAAGTTGAGCGCCAACTGGACACTGAGCTGAGTTGCCAGCTTGTCCACCTCCTCCTGGAAAAGGCTCTGATCTTGAATGGTGTTTAGTTGTAGAGTCCTGAAGTCCTCCTGCATCTTTGAATAGACCTGGTCCTGCTCTGCCTTCAGGTTCTGGATCAGAGTCTGGTCCGCTGACGCCCTCTCTGCGCTAGTCTGGATTTGATGGTCTAGCTCGTTCTGAAGGAAGGTCGCCTGCTGTTTGACAGCGACCACATCAGCTTCAAACTTCAGGCTGAGCTGGTGCTGGGACTCCTTGGCCTTCTCTAGTTCTTCTTGGAGCAGCCGGTTCTTCTCCTTCTCTACTTGCAGTTCAGTGGTGAACTTTTCCTGCAACAGAATATGAGCGACTCTCAGCTCCTCGTAGTCTTTATGAAGCTCCTTCTTCTTCTTCTGCCTGGTGGTGTCCCTCACCTGTGTGGCAATTCTTGAAGTGCTCAAAGTTGCTGGATCGACGTACTTCTCGAGTCTTTCCAGGTCTTTCTTGTACTCTTTCCCCCTGTTGATGAACATTTCTTTAAGGGTCTTCTGACGAGCAAGTTCTTGCTTTGTTGCGTCTAATTCTTGGATGAGTTGAGCTGACCTGTTCCTTTCTTGGAAATGGCCAGCACTCTCTCTACCCAGAAGGTTCTTAAGATGTTGAACTTCCTGGCGAAGAGCATACAGCTCCGACATGTTGGGGTTCGGAGCCGGACGGTTGTTCTGCTGTCTAAAGGCTCTGTTTCCTCTGGGGTTCCTTGTTGGATGCATTTTCTAACAATGTTTGATTAGATGTTGTCTGAATCAATGATCTGCTTTGGTTTTCTAACAAAGTGTTCTCTTTCTCACAGTGTAAAAACTAGTTGAGTCAGGGATATGAGACGTCAGATCAGCCCTGGAAGTATATATAAACTTCTGTGAAGAACTGATGATGTCATGATGACATCATCAAGTATTGCTTTGATCTTTCCAGCAATTCCATGGTTCCATCGATGATGTCATCATGGAACTAATTCTCTGATGTCCTAAAAGAACTGATGATGTCATGATGACATGGTTCCATTCAAACATTTTTTTATTTTCAATTGAAATAACTTTATTTGTATTAACAAAACATGTAGTTGACAAAGAATATTAAATATGTATATATTCCTTAGCAAATAAAAACAATACAATATTTCTTTATACCTATATTTTCAAATGTAAACACAAGCACTGCCCCGTTATGAATTTGATTAATAGTTGTAACATAACTATAATCTACACACAGTAGGAACATTGTTTTTAAGGGGTTAAGAATTACAAAATGCACCATTTTCATTAAGATGTCCAACTCCAGCCTGTTCTCTCCTCAAAAACTTATGGGTGTGCACAAGCAGCGAAAAACAAGCTATATTGACGTATTTCACCACTGCAATGCACCCGCCGCCATGTTGCTGACGTAGTAGTGATTGACGGCGAACCAGATTTAAAAAGGCGGATTTCGGCCTTCGGTTGGAGGAAGGGTCAAACAAACGGTAGACTTTCACCCAGAGAATTTACAACAGAAATCCACAGACGCTGCAGCTTTTTTTTTACAACCGCGATACCTACATACGTGTCGTAATGTGTGGTACTGACACACAACATATTCTGTTGTTTAGGTTGGAGATCTTGTCAACTCAGTCAAATTCCAGATGAAACAATTTGAATAAAAAGCATGAATGTCAAATGTCAATATCTATTTACTCCTGTTACATTTTATTTATAAAATGTTTGAACTTCCCTATCATGTAAAACAGGGTTTCCCAAAGTGTGGTGCATGCACCCCTGGGGGTGCACCAGCTGCCGCTAGGGGGGGCGCAAGATGAAAAATGTAATGGCGATCTGATAATTACACAATTACATTTTTTCCCCCACACAATAAAGAAGTGTAAATAAACATTTCCTTTGTAAAATGTAAAATCAAAAACTGTAATAGTAATTAATTAATAAATGCAGGCTATTCAAAATGCACTTCATCTCAAAATAAAGCGTCTTCCATTTTTCCAACCTGTGTTATGATGACGGGGTTGTGTTTGTTAGCTCCACGCTCATTTAAAATTGCTGCATTTTTTGTTCAACACGGCTCAAAATATTATAAACTTTTTTCCCCAACTGATCTGCTTTCTGCCTCTGAGCCTGAGCCTGTCATCATCCTCTTTGCTCTCAAAAGTGGAAGCGAGCATAACTTTGTTGCATTGTATTGAAACTGTGTTTCAGATGAATTCAAATGCGAGAGCTCATTGTTGTGATGGTGATTATCTAATTATATGTGTGTTCTGGTCATTTGAGCATGATTAAACATGCCGCCTTTAATATGGCGTTAAAAAAAGCTTATTGCATTTTGGGTTTTTTGAAGGTGTGGGGGACTGGGGGTGCGTCAACCCGATTGGGACATAGAAGGGGGTGCGCGGCTAAAAAAGTTTGGGAACTGCTGGCTTAATGCATTCACTTTGCCACAAGTTTCTTCATACTAAAGGTGTTTCCATGCCATTTGTAAAAGCTGGCTAAGCAGTGTTGCTAACTTAGCGAATTTGTTGCTATATTGAGCGACTTTTCAGACCCCCCTAAGAGTAAGAACGAGTCGAATCGGAACTTTCCTCCTGCAGCAGTCTCTCCCAGCTGCAGACACAGCGCCGGAGGGGATGTTAACCCCTTAGTGCCCAGTCTGCAAATTGCTAACAGGCTAACAGTTAGCTCTGTAGCAGTACAGTGTGTATGTGCTGCTGCTGCAGGAGGTGTTCACTTAGCATTCTCTGTTTGTTTACAACAAGCACCAGGACACTCTGTGCACAGTTAGCGATGCCGGTTAATTCACGATCAAGATGTTATTATTATTATTATTATTCAAATATTTTTATTGCTTTTTACATTATACACTCACAGTAGTACTCAACTCAAACTCAAAAGAAAATAATAGTAATAAAACTTAAATAAATAAGAAATAAAAAGAATAAAACATAGAAATTACTCAGTATACACAAAGCAGCTGTACATACATATATACCCACATAGGTGCAAAACAGAGTTACTATCACAATGTTTATGATCAGCAGAGACGCTGTGCATAATTAGGCATGCTGCTTTGTTTATGATCAGCGGCAGACATTGCCACAGTTAGCGACGGCGGCTACAGTTGCTTCTCCATGTTTAATCCATCGCGTACGTGATCACGGATCACGGTCGAAACTGTTGCTAAGCGATTATGCGACGATCAAAAACCATACGTCACCTCCGGAGTCTCTTAAATCCCTCTGGGGGCCTTTTTGTAAAGGAAACACGGCTACTGTTGTTCTTTTCAACAAGTGAGATCTATCGTAGCTCTCTGATATCAGCTTCCTATTTGTAATTCCAAACCTAAGATATTGGAAATATCTTTTTTTTTTCTTACTTAGCTTCTTGGAAGACGGTGTGACCTAAAAGGTGAGAAACATGACAAAACACAGAAATGTGTCAATCTCGTCAATCAATCTCATACATGGAAAGAAAGCAAATAATCATATTTCTTTGAACTATTTCTGTAAATAGGAACTCCAGGAGCTTAACAAGATATTTAGGAAGACAAACAACACTGTTTACCGCTACAAACAGCAGATCTACAGCTATGTACTACACACACTGCAGCTCTGTGGCACAGGTGCTACAGCTGTACCGTTATGTCATTACACTCACAGCCACTTCATTAGGTGCAACTGTGAAACTGCTTGTTAATGCAAATATCTACTCAGCCAATCACATGGCAGCAACATGCAGGGTTCGTACGGGTGCTTGAAATCCTTGAAAATGCTTGAATTTAAATGTTATATTTTCAAGGTTTGAAAAGTGCTTGGATTTTGGATAAAGTGCTTGTAAATGCTTGAAATTCTTACTGTATTTCACTTACAATCTGACTCTATCCATCTATAGCAGGGGTCTCAAACTCAAATTACCTGGGGGCCGCTGGAGGCAGTGTCAAAATGAGAACCCGGTCTCACAGGAATCCGTGAAATAGCCACGGATTTGCTTAACTCAAAATCCGTGGAATAGCCACGGAATCACTCAAATTTCCGTGAAACTGACATGGATTTCGCTACAATGCAAGTTACTGACATATGTCATATCCCGTGGCTATTCCATGGATATTTTTTCCTATTGGTTTGTTCCAAGTCACGTGACTTTCAAGGTCCCGGTCCCACAGTTCTCTCATTTTTAGTGAAAGAAATCAATATTTTGACTTAGTTTCTGCATAAAAATGGATTTTGATCACATTTCTAGTGAGAAATATATGTTTTATTTTCTAAATATTCACTCAGTGAATGTACATAATCACTTTGTATGTTGGAATAGCCACGTGAGCCTGTGAGACCATGTTGCATTTAGATATCCACTGAAGTTAACAAATATAGTTATTCTCCCGATAAAGGGTTAAGTAACTAACTAAGTTGTTTTCGCTATACTTGACACAAACAATGATCATGAAATGAAACACAAACCGTAAAATAAAATCCCTCATATCTGCCTGTAAACATGTATATTTCAGTAAATCAGACATAATCAGATGAACAGCTGTCATAAGGAATTTACTGGCTGCCATAACCACCCGACATAGATTATAGCCACACAGAGCACCTTATAAACTGTCATGCAAATTGGGATGAAAAGCCATTAAAACCCACTGGGATATTTGACCTTATTAAGTACATATAATGTCTTATGGGTATTTTATTACAACACCAGACTTACAGCAACTCTCATAATAGCATAATACATTATGAATGTGTTATATTGCATCATTTAGGTGTAGATATGTGCTTCGGGGAAAGAAAGAAAAGAGATTGTGAGCATATCAGACCTCAGATCAGCCTGTAATGAAAACACTGGATCATCTCACTGGGCTGCTGGAGTAAAATGACCCGAGCTAATGACACATTTGTGGTTTGTCCTTGAAAACGACGTGTAAAACACATATAACGGCTTACTGAACTATATTGTGTCACTGCGTCCACACTCATTGTTCACACACACACACACACACACACACACACACTGAGAGCAGTCTTTAGATCTCTAAAACAAGCCTGTTCTATTGTTGCGTGCCATAAATTTTCTCCAATGTGTGTAACTGTTTTAACAGCTCAGCGAGTGTCGCTGGCCTGCTAGTAACCAAAGGCATAAAGGCTGCAGTGGGGCAGTGAAACATGAAGGACTGCTGCCTATATTATGACCTTCCTCTCTCTCTGCCTCTCCCGCTTGCTTTAACCAGCTTTTATTAGCCAACAGATGGGCTGCCCTCTCTCTGCTGTTTAAATGGCTGTAGCCTGCAGCTACACAGAAAATGCACATCTCCTGTGTGCTGTTTGGTTTTAACACCTCTGCTAAGAACGGACAAGTTCATTGAGTCGGCAGGTCTCGCTCTACAATTGAGTGTTGTTGCATAGCTGAAGGTGTGTTTTGCTTTTTACAGACTTTTTTTTAAAAACCAAGCTGCTCTGGAACATTCATTGGTTTGGGTGTAAAGAAAAGCATCTGATTGATCAGGAGAATGCTGACTTTGTGCATGCCATTATTTTTTGCTACTGTTGCAAAAAATATTGTTTTGTGACAGGTGTGATTATAATGTTCAGTACTCCAGCATTTGCATATACAGCAGAGAAAACCAGACTTTATAATTTCATGTGTTTTAAATCAAAATCAAAATCAAATCATACTTTATTTATCCCCAAGGGTAAATTCAGTTAGTCTGGTAGAATCTCTGTTAGAATGAGACAGCCTGATGTCTGTAGGAGAGAAGGACCTTTTGAATCTCTCCGTCCTGCAACAGAGAGAGAGGAGCCGTCCACTGCTGTTTTTTTTGGTCCATAAAGGTTTTGTGTAGCGGATGATCCTGGTATTTCAAGATGGCCTCCAACATCTTGACAGTGCCTGTCTCCACCACCTCCTCCAGTGTGTCCAACCTGGCTCCAACCACAGAACCAGCTCTTTAGAACAGTCCAATTTGTGTCTATTTTGATAATTTTGTGTCTTTTTTGGTCATTTTGTGTCTGTTTTGGTCGTTTTGTCTATTTTGGTCATTTTTACATCTATTTTTGGTAATTTTGTGTCTTTTTTTGGTCATCTTTACATCTATTTTTGATCAATTTCTGTCTTTTTCAATTAATCTTGTGTCCTTTTATGGTCATTTTTACATCTACTTTTGGTCAATTTGTGTCATTTTTTGGTCATTTTTACATCTATTCTTATTCTTCTTCAAACATTCTTGATAGTAACCAGTGTTATGTGTGTGTCCAACCTGGCTCCAACAACAGAACCAGCTCTTTAGACCAGTCTGTCCAACCGCCTTCATCTCTGTGTGTGATGCTGCCTCCCCAGCAGACTGCAGCATAAAACAACACACTACCACCACAGACTGATAAAACATCTGCAGCATCTTACTACACATGTCCAGAGATCTGAGCTTCCTTAAGCATGTTTTATCCTGTTTCACTTGAAAGTCTATCTAGTTTATGATTTGTTCCTTTTATAATTGACACTTCACTTTTATTTCAAGCCTCTGTCTCGGATGGCCACTGTCCAATCCAACAAGATCTCCAAACGAATCAACAGAATAGACCGTTTGTCAATACCATGCTGTGGGGTCCTCTGGTGGAGGTTCCCCACCAGTAGCAGTGGCGTCTTTTTTTTATGCTGGTGGCCTAAATCATGCATATTTTACAGATCAACAACTATTTAAAAATGTGAAGTGTGGCTCAGTAGGTAGAGTGGCTGCCTACTGATCGGAAGGTTAGTTGTTTGATTCCTGATCATGGCAGCCCACATGTCGAAGTAGCAAGATACTGAACCCCAAATTGCTCCTGATGCTGCGTTCATCGGTGTGTGAATGAATTCCCAATGGTGGCAGGTGGCACCAGTGTGCCCTGGTAGCCCCTAACACCAGTATGAATGTGTGTGTGAATGGGTGAATGAGCGTAGTGTGTAGCGTAAAGCGCTTTGGATAAAAGCGCCATATAAGTGCACCCCATTTATCCATTTAAAGTTAAAATTTCATCACAGACTATTCTGGGGAAAGTTTTTGTACTCAAGTTACTTTTACATTGAAATATATTGCATATTACACTTTTGTGTAACACTAATAAGTAATAGGTTACTTAATATCTCTGTAGAGTAATCATTACAATACAACACAACCACCTGCCTGCAAAATGAATCGTTTCACTGTCTTGAAAAGCTGAGCACTGAACCAGAAGTAGCTGGTGGAAGTCTTTTTTTTTTTTTTTTTTTAGGACCTAAGTCAAACTTTGTTGGTTCTCTCTGTGTATCCTAATTCCAACTCAACAGTGCATAACCTCTGCAATCATGGGCCGAGGTTTTCTGTTGGGTTGGTTTTAGAACTAGACCCAGAAGCTGAGGCAGAGGCAGTGGGCGGCTTTGAAGAAGATTGATTTAAGGAAACACACAGAGGGAAGGCTGGATGTGGAGGGAAGGCAGGCGGCATGCAAGGTGGATCAGAGTAATGGAGGAGATGGACACGGGAACAGACAGGTGGTGTGGTAGGAGATATCCAGCTGCAGAGACCGCGAGATAGTGGTGAGGCAGGAGAACAGACACAGGAGGAGAATCCAGGGAAAAACAAGGCAAGGAAGAAAATCACAGGGAAAAGTTTCTAAACAAGCTAGAGCAGGGGTCTCAAACTCAAATTACCTGGGGGCCACTGGAGGCAGTATCAAAATGACAAAAAAATCGTATTTTGGCAGTTGACATATAAATGTAATGTCCTTTCAGTTTGTGTGACATGTCGGCCTATTCCTAGATTATACTACAATGTACTCTTAGTAAATTATGGAGGCAGTTGTTGGATTTGATACTACTTAATTAATCACAATGAAAATACTATTTAAGTGGGCCAAGTTACTGAAACCATGTCCTTACTATTACTTTTAGATGGAAGTTGTCACGTTATTGTCACACAAGTGATCTTAAGTTAAAAATCTAAGAATGTTAGATCTGAGGAGACAACGCCTTGTGTTGTCTTTTTACTTTGCAGGTTCGTGCGTCATTATTTATGTATAACTAAAGTTAAATGTCCTGTAATTTCCTGTTATGTTCCACTTTTGATATAAGAGCACACTTGGGAGGTCAGATTCCTATTCTAATGTTACCGCTTCGGATATGCTAAGCTGACTTGTCTAATGAGTTTTTCCTTTCCCATGAAAACTGAAATACTACCTGTTACCAGATCATGCATTAACTGCTTATACAACATATACCTTTTCAACTGATGTTCTAAGTGAGAAAACTAAGAAGTTCTTAAGACATACACCAATTCTTGGTGGGAAAAAATGGTGAATAGTATTTAAGAACACTGTAAAAAAAAATCTGTTTAATTTACGGTAAAATACCGGCAGCTGTGGTTGCCAGAACATCACCGTAAAAAATACAGTGAGCGTTTGTTAATGTAAATATCAGCAAAAACTGTAATGTATACTGAATATTCCCATTAATTTTAGGATAATTGTTTCATCATGGTATTTCTCCATTAACTTTACATGAAAATGTTATATTTTTACAGCAAAACTGTGTGTTTTCTACAGTTTATGGCGATAGAATTTAAAGTTTTATACTATTGTTTGATTTACAGTAATTAAAAGTATCTACTACGGTGATGTACAATGTTTAATTTTATGACCTATTTCTGATGCAAATTGACAGTTTTTTACTGTAATTTAAACAAACATTTTTTACAGTGAACATTCTTAGCAACTTCCTATTTTTTTCCGTTAAGTTTTATCTTAAGAACACTTTTGTGAATCCAGACCCAGGGTTCTTGTAGCGTGGCTGATGATGAGATGATGACGTGGAGGGAAACCAGGGAAGCCACGCCCTCCACACACACAACACTGAGAAACAGGTAAGGAGGAGAGGAACACAGGGAAACAGACAACATCCGATCTGGTTGACTGGAACCGAGACATTTTTCTTCCAGTCTCTGTGAGGTGGCTGCATGAACCACAAGGCTCCTCTCATCGACAATCCTGCAAAGTGATCACAAGATTAAAAACTGTCTTCCCGTGTCACGGAGAGATCAACCAGTACTGTAAGGTTCACTGAGACATACAGTGCTACTACTGCTTGAGGTCAGCCAGTGGACAGCAGGTCTTTAAAGGAATGAATAATTAAAGCCATTCTGACCGTACTGTAACAGCCTCGCCAGCAACATGAAAATAATCTCTTGATTTCTTATTTTATTACCTTTTTCTCAGTTCTTTTTTTTCTTGAAATCCAATTAACAGAAGGAAGGAGCTCTGTGGCACCACATGCATCAATTATTCATAGTGGTTTTTTACAGCAGATTCCTGGGAGTTCCTGTGAATATTAAAGAGCTGGGAGCAGCCGACAGGCCAGATGTGTTACATCGCTCTCATCTGACAGTCCTCTCTGGATCCAACCTCCTCCGCTCCTCTCTCCCCCCTCCTCCTCAGAGGTAAACTCACACAGTTTACCCAGGTCTCGCTGATTAGTCATAAAAGGCTGAGGGGCAGCTGGATATTAAATGTTCATTGTTATTTATATTATTCAAAGTAGAGAAAAATGTGTCTTGAGTTAAATTCTTGAGGTTCTTGCAGGGTTATTCCACATATTAAAGCAGGGGTCTCAAACTCGTGGCCCGCGGGCCAATTGTGGCCCTCGTGACGATATTTTGTGGCCCCCACCTTGATATGAAAGTTTAATGTGAGTTTTATATGAATGGCACTTTACCGTGTTGTGTGTGGAACGTCCCTTTAATTAGTTTTTTTGATAATTTTGTGTCTTTGTTAAATAATTTTGTGTCTTTTTTTGGTAATTTTGTGTCTTTTTTAAATAATTTTGTGTGTTTATTAATAATGTTGTGTCTTTTTTAAAATAATTTTGTGTCTTTTTTGGTAATTCATTGTCTTTTTTAGTTAATTTTGTGTCTTTTTTAAAATAATTTTGTGTCTTTTTAGTCATCTTGTGGCTTTTTTAAGTAATTTAGTGTTATTTCAGGTATTTTGTTTCTGTTTTAAGTAATCAACCCAAGCGGTATTGTTCGCTCTCCTTTTTGGTAATTTTGTGTCTCGTTTTGGTAATTTTGTGTCTTTTTAAAATAATTTTGTGTCTTTTTTGGTAATTCTGTGTCTTTTGGGTCATCTTGTGTCTTTTTTATTAATTTTGTGCCTTTTTTGTAATTTTGTGTCTTTTTAAAATAAAGTAATTTAGTGTTTTTCAGTCATTTTGTGTCCTTTTTTGTAATTTTGTGCCTTTTTTTGGTCATTTTGTGTCTTATTTTTTAGTAAATTTGTGTCTTTTTTTGGTCATTTTGATTCTGCCTTCAGGTAATTTGAGTTTGAGACCACTTGTATTAAAGGCTGAACTGTCTGGTATGTTGCATGGCAGCGTACACTGTTTTCTATGAAACACATTTTAAAAAGTGCCCTGGTCGGCAGTGAATTCCAGATGGGAACATAGTGCCCCTGGTTTATTATTTAAAGTGAGAGTGAAGAGAAGTACATGACTTGTGCATCTGCTACATGCTACCCTGACTCATGAGCCTGTTTGCTGACCAGTAGTCTCTGCATAAATCAATCAATTATGTAGCTGAGTGCTTGTAGGCGCAGTAGTTCCTGGTTACAGTTTCCAGCTGTGATCCTGAACCACAGGCTTGTTCCACCAAGTGTGTTGATACCAAATAAGCCTGGCTTTTTCCTGGTATGCCTGACTTTGGTGGGTTCGGCCGTTTATAAAGTCTGTTGTTGGAACAGACGAGAGAATTTTGGGCAGACGGGTCAAATACTGACCAAGCAGCATTCTAAATAAATAATTAAGTGCAGAAACATTGTGTACTATCGTCTGTCTTCCACCTTCTGCAAACCACCACGGCACTCAATATTCTCCCTCTCAACCAAGGTTATAATAGTTTTGTTATAATAATTTTTCATTAGTTTTAGTTTTAATTTCGTTGTGAATTTTTGTTTTCAAATTCAGTTAGTTTTAGTTAGTTTTTAGAGTGAGTTTGCTAGTTTTAGTTTAGTTTCTATTTTTTGAAAACGCTTAGTTTTAGTTTAGTTTTTATTAGTGTTAGTGTTAGTTTTAGTTTTTTTGTAATGGGTTATGTGCCTTCATTTCCTTTGGTTTATCCATCTTAGCACCAATAAGGTTATTAACTCTTACAGTTCGGGGTGTTTTGTATTTTGGTTGGAGTGTAGACATCCCAGTCTCAGTAAACATATTTACCATGTGTTCATGCATGTTGAAATAGAAACACTGGATTATGTATGAAAAAAGTTGACAAAGACGAAAACTAAGGACATTTTCACTATAATTTTAGTTAGTTTTAGTTAGTTTTGTAACCACACAATACAGTTTCAGTTAGTTATCGTTTTTAAAAAAAACTCTTGTTTTCATTTTTATTTCAATTAACAAAATGTTTTTTCAATTTTAGTTTTCGTTATTTTGCTAGTTTTCATTCACTATAATAACCTTGCTCTCAACCCGTCTTGTGCTGTCATAGCTTCTCGACAGACTCCCCAACAGATCCACACATTTAGCATGCTAGCAGTGATGGGAATTTCCGCTCTTTTTAGTGATCCGGATCATTTGTCTCAGCTCACCAAGAAGAGGCTCTTTCAGCTCCCAAATTGCTCTTCATTTTACCACTTATACCTTTTATAATTCAGCCAAATTTAGCGCTGTTTTGACTTGTGATTTGTATTTGAACACAGATATCACTTCAATTTCAATAATTTGCTGCAGCCAATTACATTCACAGTTGTAAAATCCCTTATTAACTCTCTAACTTGCTTGAAGAACCACTCTGCTACGCAAAGCAGATAGAAAATGCCTTTAAAAATCGAAGCATAGAAATGATAAAAGGACAGCTATTGACATTTTAATGTCAGGAGCAAAAGGTGGAGTAGTGGCAGAAGCATGCTAGCCTGTCTTTTTTCTTCCAACTGAACTGTTGGATGTTCAGTTCTCAAATGCCTGTTAGTTATTAGTGGACCCTGCTCCATAGGAGAGCTTCACTTTACAAATTCTACATTGTGCTTTCAAGTGTCAAAATGCATTCAAATGCTTCTTTTTTTTACTTTCACTCATTTTTGCACCACACTCCTCTCTCGTCTTGACTCCTCTCTGCATGTCTCCCCCTCCGGTCACCGTCTCAACGATAACACATCTGCACGCGCATTTATTTCGTGTCACGCGCGCAGATTTCAACTGCGCACTTTTTTGATCTTCGCGCACATATTCAGCAACCGAGTGAAGGACTTTTGACACATTAGGGGCGCGGCCAAGGCTGACCCCGGGCCTCTTATGATTGGTCATTTTCCAGCCCTCCACGTGATAAATTCAGCACAGAGCAGATCGTTCCGGACAGGAAGTCGTGCACAGACACAAAATAAAACATTTTCAAAATAAAGTACCTCAGGTTAACGTATTTCACAACTTGAAGACGTCATGATGGGCGGGGACAGACCTGAAGTTTATTTATATACAGTCTATGAAACAAACAGAGATCGTTAAGCTCCACCGCGAGCGACCCAATGTGTCAAAAGTCCTCGCTCCGCACGAGCAGAGCTCCACCGCGAGCGAGCACGGGGGAGAATCTGCTTCACTCGGTTGCTGAATATGTGCGCGAAGATCAAAAAAGTGCGCGCGGCAGTTGAAATCTGCGCGCGTGACACGAAATAAATGCGCATGCAGATCTGTTTGCGCGACTTTTGACTCAAATATGACGCCATAGAAGAACGGCTCGCTGGCAGATGTGAGCCGGCTCCCATCGTTCACTTAAAAGACCTGGCTCTTTGAACCGGCTTGTTCGCGACTGACACATTACTACATGCTAATTATCTGGAATGTGTTGGGGAAGCATTGGTGAGCCCCTCAGCTCGTTTCTTTGCGAGCGTCAATCTAATGACGATTTGCCTCAATCTCTAGTACCATATATCCCTAAATGGCAGATCTCAATCAAACATATATTATAATTTAATGATCACCATTTACAAATAAGATATTTAATCATAAAGGCCAACTTCGCACCGATTCTCCCTGAATCTTTTGGTGTAAGCCCAGTTTAAATCAGTGACAGGTTTTCTTCACAGCTGTAGAACTTTGCCAGCAAGAACTGGTGAGTGGTGTGGACAAAGCTGATGTGGCAACATTTAGCGATAGCATTTCTCAGAAAGGCTTTCTGCTAACTACAAACATGCTAAGCTAACCAATATAGAATTGCTGACAAGTCAACATTCCTGGGACTAAAGCAACCCGTATGATTATGTAGAATGATGTTTATAATACATATTACTGTCTTTTCATTGGCAGGTAAGTTCCTCATGTGTTCCTTGTTACAGCTCAGTTTTTCATTGTAAAGAAATACTGCTATATGTCACAAATTTCTAAATTGTCGACTAATCTGTTTTATTTGTGTTCTTTGAAGTTACTATGAATGAAACTTTGCCCTTCCTGCATTTGAAAACTCCAACAATTTAGCAGTGCACTCCTATAACAGAAGAGGATCAAACTGGATGCAGCAGAAGCAGAGATATTTTGTTTTTATTACACGCATTGTCAAAACCTGGAGCCTACATCCCCTACAAGGTCTAGTGAACTCACTTCTTTCTCTCTACACCTCCAGATTTCTTTCATTTTCTAATTTGTAGTCTTCAGACCAAATCGGTGATGGACTTTATCAGACTTTCATATCACAGTTCCCACTTGAGACAAAATGGCTTTACACAAATGAAAGTTGTTCCCTTTAGAACAGGGGTCTCAAAGTCGCGGCCCGCGGGCCAATTGCGGCCCTCGTGATGATATTTTGTGGCCCCCACCTTGATATGAAAGTTTAATGTGAGTTTTGTATGAATGGCACTTTACCGTGTTGTGTGTGGAAGGTCCGTTTAATTACTTTTTTTTGGTAATTTTGTGTCTTGTTTTGGTAATTTTGTGTCTTTTTTAATAGTTTTGTGTCTTTTTTTGGTAATTGTGTGTCTTTTTTGGTAATTTTGTGTCCCTTTTGGTAATTCTGTGTCTTTTTTGGTAATTTTGTGTCTTTTTTTGTAATTTTGTGTCCTTTTTGGTAATTTTGTGTCTTTTTTTTTAATTTTGTGTCTTTTTTAAAATAATTTTGTGTCTTTTTGGTAATTCTGTGTCTTTTGGGTCATTTTGTGTCTTTTTTTTAAATAATTTTGTGTGTTTTTTGGTAATTCTGTATCTTTTTTTGGATATTTTGTGGCTTTAAGTAATTCAGTTATTTTCTGTCTTTTTTGGGTCATTTTGTGTGTGTTTTTTAGTAATTTTGTGTCTTCTTTTTTGTCATTTTGATACTGCCTCCAGCGGCCCCAGGTAGTTTCAGTTTGAGACCCCTGATTTAGAACATGAAGGAAACATGCACTCTGACCTGCAGGAAGGTTTTTAATGTAAGAAACATATCTGTGCTGGAAGTGTTACAATACATTGCACTGATGGAATTAATCCTGTTGAAATATATATCCATAGTTTATCAAGACAACACATATTGAGAGTTCATCAAATTAAAACAGGAGCAGATCAACAACAACAACAACTCCTGGATATTTTACATTCAGCTGGTGATCAGAAACACATTGAATATGTTTCTGTGATCGTGGTAAAACAAATCTACCTGTCTCTAGCATTTTTTTATACACAGATAATTGAGTGGAAAGGATGCATGAGAATGTAGAACATGTGCGCACAGTTCAGCAGTTTAACTGCAAGTTAGTGAGAAATGGATGCACATTGGAGCTCACTGCTGATGTTTTAGGCTCCTGAAATGTTTGTGTTATTCATGAAAATATGAATAATACAGTTATGAATACCAAAATGGTCACAAAACGTTCACCGACCTAAAGGATTTGCAAAACATTGTGCAATGCTGAAACAGTAAAATCGAGTAAAACTGACATATTGTAAATCAAAATCAAAATTCCTTTATTTATCCCCGTGGGGAAATTCAGTTAGTCTGGTAGAATCTCTGTTAGAATGAGACAGCCTGATGACTGTAGGAGAGAAGGACCTTTTGAATCTCTCCGTCCTGCAACAGAGAGAGAGGAGCCGTCCACTACTGTTTATTTGGTCCATAAAGGTTTTGTGTAGCGGATGATCCGGGTATTTCAAGATGGCTGCCAACATCTTGACAGTGCCTGTCTCCACCACCTCCTCCAGTGTGTCCAACCTGGCTCCTACCACAGAATCAGCTCTTTAGAACAGTCCATTTTGTGTCTATTTCGACAATTTTGTCTTTTTTGGTCATTTTGTATCTTTTTTGGTCATCTTTACATCTATTTTTGGTCATTTTGTGTCTTTTTTGGTCATCTTTACATTTATTTTTGGTCATTTTGTGTCTTTTTTGGTAATTTTACATCTATTTTTGGTCATTTTGTGTCTTTTTTGGTAATTTTACATCTATTTTTGGTCAATTTGTGTCTTTTTCGAATAATCTTGTGTCTTTTTTTGGTCATTTTTACATCTACTTTTGGTCATTTTGTGTCTTTTTTGGTCATTTTACATCTATTTTTGGTCAATTTGTGTCTTTTTCGATAATCTTGTGTCCTTTTTTGGTCATTTTTACATCTACTTTGGTCATTTTGTGTCAGTTTTAGGTCATTTTTACATCTACTTTTGGTCAATTTGTGTCCTTTTTTCGTTTCAGTGAGTGAGACCCGCCTCATTCTGGGTATTGGGCTGTAGTGGAAACACCCTTAATTAAAATTTGTTCTTGTTCTTGCCACTAGAGATGAACAAGAACAAAGTTAGTTAGGCCAGGACATTTCATACTACACGAGAAACTCCTGGGAAGTCCTCGTAGGGCACTCCCACTGCAGCACACAGAAATCACAACATTACCGCTTCAAATTTCTGACTAATCTGTTGTCAGACACCACACGTGAAAAAAGTTCTGCCCAGATGATTTGTCGAGAACAAGCTGGGAGAGCTCACAAACCAGGGCTGCAAGAAAAATAATTACGTCATTCTTTTCTCACGGCCCTGAGAGAGGGAACAAATTTCTCTGTTCTTGCAGAGTATGTATTGGCCTTAACTCTCAGCCCCTCTCCTCGGCTCGCTCTCCCTCTCCAGGTCAAGTGAAGCCAATACCCCGGGACGGGAAGGACTTTTTGTTAGATTACTCCCACACACCCCAATCCCAGTCCCCACACATCGATAAATAAAATAGTTTCTTTTCTGGAACTTAAAACTCTGACTCTCTTTATTTCAACTCTTGGGCAGAACTCGCCTCGAACCAGGCAAAGCATGCCATAGATGTTATGTTTTTAGTAGGGCCGGGACTCGATTAAAAAAATGTATCTAATTAATTAGAGGCTTTGTAATTAATTAATCGAAATTAATCGCATTTTAATCCGCATATAAATATTTGACCTGAGAACAGTGAGAGGTAATTTTTTTCACATGGATTTTTAGTATACCATTGAATAATGACTGAATACATAAGCTTAAGCAACAAAAATATTGTTTATTTTTGTTCAAGTCCAACAGACCAGTGCAATTTTTGCCATTAAGTGTAGCAATAGCATATTTAGAAATATAGTACATTTCATAAATTCAGGTAGCCTATAGGTAGGTAGACCTTCTGTAAACTAGAATACTTTGGTTTTTTAAGTAAAACACAATACTTTCAAGTACATTCAGAACATTGGAAACCCTGACTATTAGAAAACATCTCTCTGTCGCTTCAGAGGCCATAACAGACTTTGTTGATTTACCAACAGCTGGTTTAAAAAAATCTAATTAATTTCAGTCCAACTCTCTCAATAACCTTGGCCAAAACAATAAAGAGTTCAACATAAAGTGCCAGTTGCACCAACAACATAATACATACTTACATATACATAAAATGTCCCATCATCCACGGGGCCAACCAAAGCGTCTCATCAGCTTCTTCCTTCATGTTCACTGTGATTTGTTGTTGTCTGAACTCATGAACGCTAGTTGGTGCTCCAGTATAATCGGTCCACCTGAAACTCATCCAGTGAGAAATGTTCCGCGGTGCAAAAATAAGTGCGATTAAAATGCGTCAATTTTTTTAACGCGTTCATTTATGTGTAATTAATTTATCTTAATTAACGCGTTAAAGTCCCGGCCCTAGTTTTTAGTTAACCTGGTCTCACAGGAATCCGTGAAATAGCCACAGATTCGCTTAACTCAAAATCCATGGAATAGCCACAGAATCACTCAAATTTCCGTGAAACTGACATGGATTTCGCTACAATGCAAGTTAATGACAGTCATATCCCGTGGCTATTCCATGGATATTTTTTGCTATTGGTTTGTTCCAAGTCACGTGACTTTCAAGGTCCCGGCGGTCAGAACAAAAAACATGGCGGACAGTTCTCTCATTTTTAGTGAAAAAAAAATAAATATTTTGACTTAGTTTCTGCATAAAAATGGATTTTGATCACATTTCTAGAGAGAAATATGTTTTATTTTCTAAATATTCACTCAGTGAATGTACATAATCACTTTGTATGTTGGAATAGCCACGGGATATGACTGTCATTAACTTGCATTGAAGCGGAATCCGTGTCAGTTTCACGGAAATTTGAGTGACTCCGTGGCTATTCCACGGATTTTGAGTTAAGGAAATCCGTGGCTATTTCACGGATTCCTGTGAGACCATGTTGTTTTTAGTATACTACAGTTCACCTATCAACTGTAGTATAAAAACGTCTCTTCCCCAAAACAACCATCCATCAATTTGCTATGATCACGACTGTCCTCAGACAGCCTGCAGGTTTTAAACCCAGAAGCCTCTTGTTGTGAGATGACTGATTGTCGTAATCACACCACCAGTAAGTTTGTATTTATGGTACTATATTCATGAATCAGTGGTGCACAGCATTAATCACAGTCATTACAATCACCCTGTGTGGGATGTCATGCGGACTGTTTGGTGATGGGCAGAGCAACAGGGAGCCACAGAAACATCAGTCTTGACCTTGATGGAGGAAGAAGAATCGCCACATAATTATAGGAAAACATAATTAAATTAGCTGTAGAAATGAACATTTACTTGGTTGGAGTACATTTGCAAATTTAAGAAAACCATTCTGTAATGACAATAATGGATGACAGCTGTTTAAACCACAGTCTTGTGTAAAACTTTTATTATACTCTGTGCAGGCAGGAAGTACTGGAACCTATCTATTCACTTTTGTACAGTTAAATTCATTGTGAGTCACCAAATTGACAAATGGGTACAGGGGAGATTAAATACCAATTTGCAGGTACAAAGCCCCTCTGTGATAAAAATAAAAAAAATAAAAATAACACTGTCTGTCCTCAGTGGCTGTATTAAAGTCCCCTCAAACGTATCAATCAACTGTCTAATACCTGTGTGATCATTTACTCATCTTTTCTTTTCTTTTTTTTACATTTATTTAAAAGAAAATTGCAAAAAGACCATATATTTAATGTTGAAACTGATAAACTATTGTTTATTGTAAATATAAACTATATACAGGTGCACATAAATGCCAAAAATGAAGTAGTTTGCAGGAAGACTTTAAAGGGATAGTTTGGATTTTTTTTTAAGTGAAAGTGCATGAGGTACTTGCACACAGTCAGCGTATTAGCTGCAGTAGATGGTGGTCCGTAAGTTCCCAATTTGGAGAACCAGACACATTTTCTAGGCAGCAAACAGACTGCAACAGACAAAACATATTCTAAACACCTAAACAAAGACCCACTCTAAAAATGTTATTCCTAATTATGTGTACGCAGACCGGTCTAAAGAGCTGGTTCTGTGGTTGGAGCCAGGTTGGACACACTGGAGGAGGTGGTGGAGACAGGCACTGGCAAGATGTTGGCGGCCATCTTGAAATACCCAGATCATCCGCTACACAAAACCTTGATGGACCAAAATAACAGCAGTGGACGGCTTCTCTCTCTCAGAGACAGACTAACTGAATTTCCCCTCGGGGATAAATAAAGTAATTTTGATTTGATTTGATTTGAAACTATCACCTGTTTACCTGTGGTATATTACAAACATGTAATTGCTGAGTGTTCCATAACTTTCCTAGTATTTTGTTTCCCTGTCCCAACTCTTTGGAAATGTGTTGCTGCCATCAAATTCAGAATAACCATATATTTTTAAAAATCTAAGCAGTTGATAATATTAAGCATTAAATATATTGTCTCTGTAGAGTTTTCAATTGAATATATGTCAAAAAGGATTAGTTAGTAGTGATTCTGTTTTATTAAGTTGTACAATCGGGAGTCTGCCCTGGAAAAACATGATGATAATTATCTAATATTATTATCATAAATCACTCCTAAAATAAGAGTTTCCACAGCTTAACTGTTTTAGTGGAGACATAATTGCTGCCTCAATTATGTTTTGTTTGTTCCCAAACCAGTAAGTGTTATAATCACAGGGTAAAAAAAAGATGTACTAAACGTGTGTCTTGTTCCTGCTTATGAAGAGTATTGCAATAAATTGGCCAATTAATTATTGTCTCTTTTGCACAAATAAAATAAACATGAAACAATGTGAATGAGTCAGGTTAAGGTACAGCTTGATCAGAGTTTGAATTTTAAGCAGATGTCAATATTCACATTGATCTTTATCAAAATAAACCTTTTGACCAATATAAAGAGGAGATTTTAGTGTTGAAAACAAAGAACTCTAAGCACTCTCTGGTGTTTTGTCAGTTGAGGGCCATCATAAATGCTGATACTTATAGAAGCGGTAAATTAAAATCGACCAATACATCAGATTTATGTATCAGTCCAGTCGCTGCTAAATTATTGCTGCTGCTCCAGAATTGTTCTAATAGTCATGAAGTCACAATTAGGTATGACTCCTCACTCCACTGAACACAAACAAACAGTCATCTGCACTCTTTCCACTTTGAGGAAGAGCAGCTGGAGTAGTGGCAGGACATCAACCACTCATGACAACCAAGTAAACAACAATGCAGGTAAAATGATTTCTCAGAGTAACAGAGACGAAAGCCATGACTGCTGCATCCCATGGGAACTGTGCTCATGTGAAACCTGCAAAATAGGACAACTATAGTGACAGCAGCTTGGACAATATTGGCGCTAAAGCAAAAAAAGACTACTGCACCTCCTCAGCAGCCTTCCAAACTGAGCTGCAGCTAATTCAAGGCTAAACCATGACGTAAGGGAAACTTTTTTGTCCTCCATTAATATACAGTGCAGTACAGAACATATAGGAACCTAGTGTTGGGACAACGGAGCCTCATGAATTATTTCCTGGCCGTTAGGGGCTGAGGGCGGAGTTATCTGACCAACAAGACAAACTTGGTGCCTTTGAGAGAGACCAACTAAAACGTGTATCTGCAATGTGATTGATACGGGTGAGCTAGCGTGCTAACATTAGTGGGCAATCGATAGTGTACTAAAGTTAGTCGGCGATCGCTGGTGTGCTTACGTTAGCGGTCTAGCAAGACCAAGTCCACCTCGGTGCCATTGAGAGAGACCAACTGAAACATGCATCATTCATTTATTTGACTTGTTTAACTGCAATGTGATTCAAATGGGTGAGCTAGCGTGCTAACGTTTTGTTTGTTTTTTTTGGCCCCCCACTTTTAGAGGACAACTTTATTTTTATATACAGAACAAGAAAAGGTCAATTAACTTAAACAGAAAATAAGGTAAATTAAAAAATAAAGGGTAGATATTTACAACATCAGTTGTTGTTAACGTTGATTTCTGATAGTTAATAGGTAGGAGGAGGGTTGTTGTGTGGCCATACATATATGCTGATAAGCAAATCAGCAGACAGACAGATAGACAGACAGACAGACAGCCTGCTAATGTTATCGGGCTAGCATTAGCTTACAAAAATGTCCAATATGAACATCCTATGTTCAGTGTTAATAAGAATGTATTCAGCACCCATAGTGATTAAAATAAGCAGCACAGATGTGTTGTAGAGACATGTAGTCTGTTGTTATTATACCTGCAGAGAGGACGGAGACATATACAAATGTTAACAGTGATTTAATGATGTGGCTGTAGAGCCTGTGAAAAAGCAAACAGGTTCAGAGATGGTTCGCAAGTTGGACCAAGTCTCTGGCATAGAAGCTGATACGGCAGGCTGAATAACTCCAAGTCAGGAACTGAAGGCTGGTGAGATTACTGGGAGTCATGCAAGACGGGTAGATCAGAGGCAGGCAGGGTCGGCAACAGGAAATCAGAGATGTGCTGGAAAGTGCTAGAAAGTTTGGTATCAAGTAGCAAAGAACAATCTGGCAATGAGTTTTTAAGAGGCAGGATTCTTCATAGTGGCAGTTAGAGTGGAAACTGCAAGAGAGTGAGAACTGCATGAGCAGCATCTTAACACCAGCTGAAAATCTTGCTTTTGTTAAAGGTTTAACTTCTTTCATGGCTGTAGTGATGCAGAAGTGTTCTACTTGTGTGTCAGAACACAGTGACATCACTGTTGGGTATGGTGACAGGTCCAACAGAGCACACCTCTAAAATAAAATAGACTTGAAACTTTAGGCCAAGGAGGGCAATGAAGCATTGCTTTGTAACCATGTGTGGAGTAAAGGGACAAATTCATAAAAATATTGCATGGCTTTTGCGGTCACTAAAAATATGTGCAAATAGGGCAAAAGTAAACCGTGTAATTGTCAAAGGACCAGCACCCTAACTGTGTTGCCAAGCAAACTGCGGCTCGGTGCTCCGGTTCTGTTTGCACATATTAATTAAGGTAATATGCATAAATTGACCCCTTTTTATGCAAATGAGCCTAATTGCAAAAATGATTTCAATTCACAAACACCAGCGCTAATAGTTAGAGTGAAATTATTACCATCTTCAGAGAGCTGGTTTAATAAATGAAACTCATTTATTGAGATAATATTTAAGGTCGACTCAAACTCCTTTTTGAGGGGGGATTCAGTGGCAGGACGCTCCTCTCAGCTCCCCTACGGGTCATTTTTTAAAATACATGAGAGATTAATGAAAAATAAGATGAATAGGAAATAGATGTCTGGCTCAATCTGAATCTTGGATGTCCACAACTGATGTGCTCACATAAAAAGTGGACTGTGTGTGTGTGTGTGTGTGTGTGTTCTTGTACTTCCTACATAGTGAGGACCAGAACATGTTTTTAACCAACAGAGTGAGGACATGTTTGTAAAGTGAGGTTATTTTGGCCGGTCCTCACTTCTTTAAAGGCTTTTTTGAGATTTCAGACTTTGTTTTAAGGGTTAAAGGTTACATGATAATGATAATTAATTGAAACTGTATTATGTGGTTACATAACTTACTAAAATTATAGTGAAAATGTCCTCCATTTTCATCTTTGTCAACTTTTTTCATACATAATGAAGATCGATAAGACAAAGGAAATAAAGGCAAAATCTACAGTGACCTCTTTTAATCTCCCACCCAACAAATACCCCATTACAAAAAACTAAAACTAATAAAAACTGAACTGAAACTAGCAAACTCGCTCTAAAAACTCATTAAAACTAACTGAAATTGAAAACAAAAATTCACAACAAAATTAAAGCTAAAACTGTGTGTGTGTGTGTGTGTGTGTGTGTGTGTGTGTGTGTGTGTGTGTGTGTGTGTGTGTGTGTGTGTGTGTAGGTTGTTGCACAGGTATATTTGACATTGAACAAACCACAGCTGAAGAAAGTTCATGAAAACTAGTTTTGACACAAACTGTCCATATAAAAAAGGCTGCAAACGAAAATATTTACACACAATGAGATGTATTTAGTATAAAAAAATGCTTTGTAATATATGAACATCTAAAGTTCAACATCATTTGAACTGTCTATACTCAATAATATTTTTGCAAAAGCCATAATTTTCATTAATTTATGTAAAAGTAGGTCCCCATTAGTCTGTGTGAAACATGCTAATTCATGTAAATGATGTACCCTGAAAGCATGTTTACTGGTTTTTCCGGATGTCCCCATAAAGCCTGATTAAAACATCACATCATCATTTCAGAGGTTTGAATGTGTGTATAGGCTAACTAAGCTATGGCAAGTTTTCTTACTTTACTTACTTAAAAAAAAAAAATTCAGCTCTCTACAACCTCTAGAAAGGGTGGTCCCCACAAGTGAGGATTAAAACTGGAGTCCCCGTGATTTATATAAACCAGTGTGTGTGTGTGTGTGTGTGTGTGTGTGTGTGTGTGTGTGTGTGTGTGTGTGTGTGTGTGTGTGCGTGTTTTGGATTTGTAGATGAACACAAAACATTCATTCATATCAGGCCTTGACTGATCGGTTGATCCGACTCTGGAGACTTAAATAATCAATAGAGAGTGAATAGGTCCTTGCAAGTGATGCGCAATTCATGTTGCTATCAGCAGCCGTGATGCATTATTTCTGAATTGGCTCCTCAGTATGTGAGCAGAGGGCATTCAACATAAATTGAATCACATCTTGTGATTCTGATGTCGTGGAACTGTATACACAAGGGAGCAGAATTATATACTTTCTTATACTTTAACATAAATAAATGATGACATGTCTGAGAAAGTGTATTAGCTGAACAACAAGTGAGAAGAGGGACCTTGGCTAGATGCCCCTCACTATACACTGCAAAAAAAGAAAAGTTGGGTGAACTCAAAATTTCAAGGCAACAAACTTCGATACAATTTTAAGTTGGACAGTTAAACTAAATATTTTAAGTTTTGTTTTTGAGTTTGCTCAACTCTGAATTTCTCTGGCACGATTGTAAATGTGATATGAAATGTCAGCTAATGTTGCAACCACAATTTTCAGTTAGCATTGATACGCTAATGGCTACTCTTGTAGCTGTAACAAGCAGCGCCGCTAGCATTAGTTAGCCGCTAGCGTCAGTTAGCCGCTAGCCTCAGTTAGCCACTAGCTTACGCTAATGACCGAATTTCACAACAAAGAAATAAGAGTTAGCAGAACTATTGTCCCTTGTTGTGAACCCCAACTTAAAGATGTAAGTAACAACAACTCACAAACTTCCTTTGTTGTGCTAACTTACATTATTGCCCTAAATATCAGTAATTTATATTTCCAAGTTTTACCAAATTAAATCACTGTTTTAGGCCAAAAAATACAAGTTGGCTTTTTTTGCAGTGTAGTAACCGATTAAGGCTTTCTTTACAAAATAGGCTTTGGAATCTGTCAATGGTGAGAACATAGGAAAAAAAACTTTGTCATGTTTCAATGCAGCCATTTCACACATTTATGTAACACAGAGCAAAGTTTATAAAGGGCAAAAACATTTACATTAGAGACAGCCTTGTTATGTATTCTGTTTAAAAAAGGCTGTATTTTTTCATTTCAGACAGAATGTTAGTCACCTACTGTTGCTGGGTGAAATGACCTAAAGGCCGTCTCAGGAAAAAAAAAAAGAAAAAAATCAGGCCTTTAAAGTGCATCTGTGCTGAATCCTAATGGATAATATGCATCACAGAAGGAAACCAGCTGTCATTGAATTAACTTGACCTGAAGGACAAACAGAGTCATTATTTCAATCTGGCGTCAAAGCAAATGGGATTTTGAAGCTATGATTTATCACAGTATGAGGACAATTGTATAAGAATTGTATAACTGGAAGTTTGTGTGATGATTTTTTATTTTTTATAATTCCTACCTAAGCATTTATGTATGAGCTGTTATGATTGTACACCTGCTACCTTGGCAATGGTACAAACAAAGTGCAGTCCTTTCATCATTATTCATTTGCAAAGCTGCACTTTTAGCTCAGGTTACGAAGTAACTTGCAATGTATTATACAAGAGGAGAACTCGACAGGGACGGGAATGAAGTTGCCTTGAGTGGATCTCTCGCTGCAGAGGTAAAGTCATGTTTGCACAACAAATCTGAGTGTTTCCTTTGTGAAGCTTCGCTGGTTTTTACTTCGTTCCTTTGCGCCTGTCCTCCTCACGGCAACAGCTTTTTTCCGAAGGTTAAATTAAAGCTTGATTTTACAAAAAAAAAAAAATCATTTTAGGTCAACTGCATTGAACATTTATTTAATCCTTAGAAGTCTAAGCATTCATGTTACTTAACCCTTTGGAGTTTGGGGCTATTTTGTTGGTTTTGGACTCCTTTTCATTCTGCCTGTATATAAACCACTTAAACATCTTTACCATGACATGTTGGTATCATTGTTTTCAGTACAACCTCATATATGACCTGATTATGTTTTCATTTTGACTTACTGGATCAACATTTTGGACACACAAAAACACCAAAAAAATTACAGAAAGCATACATAAAACATGAAAGACAAACCAAAAACACACACAAAAACACACACAAAATTACAAAAAACACATACAAACACATTCAAAACACACCAAAACACAATAAAAATACAAAAAAACACACTAAAATTACAAAAAACACACATAAAACACATAAAACATGAAAAACAAACCAAAAACACACATAAAATTACAAAAAACACATACAGACACACTCAAAACACACCAAAAACACAATAAAAATACAAATACTTAACCATGACGTGTTATATTAGTGGTGTCATTGTTTTCAGCACAACCTCACCTATATGACCTGATTATTTTTTTATTTTGACTTACTGGATAAACATTTCTAACACAAAAAAACACCAAAAAATTACAAAAAACATACACACATACACATACAAACACACTCAAAACACACCAAAAACATAATAAAAATGCAAAAAATTACGAAAAACACACTTAAACACAAAGAAATGACAAAAAACACGGATAAAAAACACAAAGAAATAACCCTAACCCAAAAAACAACAAAAAACAAATAAACAGTAAACACAAAAGATTGCATTACACATGCTAAATGCACCAAGCTAAATTAGAAAAATCTCTGCAAAAAACAGTAAAATCATGTTAATACACTTCAAGGTTTTTTTAAGTTTTTTTTTTTTTTACTTCTGCTTAAAAAGGGTTAATGCATTAAATTGGACATGGAAACTTGTGGAAAAGCCAAAACTTTACAATGCTGTCTATGCACCACCACCAGTCTCGCCTCTATGTTGAAGTAGTAGCCGATTCAATCTGCAATAAAACCCAAGTAGTGGGTAAACTTTTCAACTTTTGCAATGTCTGATTCAAATAAACAGCAAGCTTGATAGACACAATCTTCTGCACCAGGTGCAAAGAAGTGGAAGCACTTATCAGTGACAAACAAGAAGCTTAAAGTTGGAGAAACGAATCACTTAAAGACGAGAGGATGCACAAGTGTTTGCAGGAAGGAACCGCTAGGAAACAGAGGATAAGGGATTCAATGTAGCTTCTTTTAAACAGATAAGTAATAATAAAATCTGCAGCTAGCTGTTGACATAAATGACCTCATCTTGCAATAAACTCACCAGCCCTGGTTGCATATATACTGTGTTTATATTCATGTTGCGTGGTCCACTAGCCACTTAGCTTTATCTCAACACAACATAGTTCTGATATCAGCCTTGGTGCCCAAAATTCGTCCATTTCTTTTTTTCATGCCAGCCAACTTCTGATTGGTTTTCTTTTGTCCTGATGTATCTGTCCCATCCACATCAGGTGACAGAGAGGAGTTTATATATGTAATATATATATAATACCCATCCCTCGGCACTGCCAATGCACAGAAAGAATCACTTTTATAGCATTCCCATTCTCTATCTATTTTTCGGTAATTTTGTGTCTTTTTTTAATAGTTTTGTCCCTTTTTTTAAAGTAATTTAATGTTTTTTCAGTCATTTTGTGTCTTTTTTGTAATTTTGTGTCTTTTTTTGTCATTTTGTGTCTTTTTTAAAATAATTGTGTGCCTTTTTTAAATAATTTTGTGTCTTTTTGGTAATTTTGTCTCTTTTTTTAATAGTTTTGTGTCTTTTTTTTTACAGTAATTTAGTGTTTTTTCAGTCATTTTGTGTCTTTTTTAGTCATTTTGTGTAGTTTTTTGGTCATTTTGTGTAGTTTTTTGGGACATTTTGTGTCTTTTTAAAAATAATTTTGTGTGTTTTTTGGTAATTCTGTGTCATTTTGGTCATGTTGTGTCTTTTTTAATAATTTTGTATCTTTTTCTATAATTTTGTGTCTTTTTAATAAGTAATTTAGTGTTTTTTCAGTCATTTTGTGTCTTTTTTTGGTCATTTTGTGTCTTTTTTTAGTAATTTTGTGTCTTTTTTCAGTCATTTTGTGTCTTTTTTTTGTCATTTTGTGTCTTTTTTTTAGTAATTTTGTGTCTTTTTTTGTCATTTTGTGTCTTTTTTAAGTAATTTAGTTATTTTGTGTCTTTTTTTAGGAAATTTTTTTTCTTCTTTTTTTGGTCATTTTGATACTGCCTCCAGCAGCCCCCAGGTAATTTGAGTTTGAGACCCCTGATGTAAACTATGTATACATCACAATTATAACAAGCCCTGCCACTGTCCAGAGTGAGAAAATATACCTTGTCTGCTTTCCAACATCAACCAGACAACAATGCAACTGATGTTTCTGTTAGAGTGATTGTTTGCTTTGTTTCATTCAACCTAAAACAACTGCATCATCACACTAAGTAAATCCTGACTTGCAAAGGCCTACTAACTAGTCTCAATCTGCACGGTCTGTAGCATTTGATAACAAACTTCTGCACTTTTTAAGCATTTTTAATGCCTGTCCTCAATCTTTTTCTGCATTACTCCAAAAGACACATCACGCCCTAAAGATAAAATAGCTGCCTGCTAGCCCAGAAGATCCGTCAAAGTAATAGAATGAGTAAATGTAAATGTGCAGCTCCATTTCCCATAACAATAGCTAGTTCAGCTATCAGAGGCCGGCTCAATCTGTCCCTGTCACACCGAGGCGGAGGGAGCGGGCCAGAATAATATATTCAGTCAGGGAAATGGAATAACGATGGTGGTTTCCATTGATGTAGGAGGGTGTGTGTACAGTATGTGTGTGTGTGTGTGTGTGTGTGTGCGTGCGTCTTAGACTGGAGAACATGGATCACACAGGTCTTTATCTGCTGGGCTAAATAACATAGATATCACATGATACATGCCAAAGGGGACTAGATTCCACGGGGGACGCTTCTATAAAAGTCTATCAGGTCAATTCTCACATTTTAGGTTGAGATTCAAGATTCAAGATTAGATTTATTTGTCATTGCACAGAAATACAATGAAATTCAATGCACTCACGTACTGGACTCATAAAAAAGGCCATAATAAATAGTAAATAACAAGTTACATTCTCATCATCTCATCTCAATAAATAGTAAGTAGAAAGATACATTCTCATCATCTCAGCACTTAGTATATTCATGTCATGTCATTCATTCACTGTACCATCAACTCAGTGCCATTGAATGCATTAAAACATTAGTGTAAATAAGGCTTGGTTTAACCCTCTGGAGTCTCCAAAAGCGCCAAAGCATGGCTTCTTCATCACATCCAGACGTAAAAAAACAAAGCAGACAAAAAAAATAAACACAAAATAACCAAAAAACCCCAGAGGAGACATAAAATGACCAAAAAAGACACAAAATGACCAAAAGAAGACACAAAATAACTAAAAAAGACACAACAACAGACACAAAATGACCAAAAAAAGACACAAAATAACTAAAAACCCCACAGAAGACACAAAATGACAAAAAAAGACAAAAAATAACTAAAAAAGATGCAACAACAGACACAAAATGACCAAAAAGACACAAAATGAGAAGACATAATAACTAAAAAGAAAACACTGAAGACACAAAATGACAAAAAAGACTCAAAATGACCAAAAAAGACACGAAAAAGACAAACATGACCAAAAAAAGACACAAAATGACCCAAAAAAAGACACAAAATGACTTACAAAGACACGAAAAGACATGAAAAGGATTCAAAAATGGACAAAACAGCCCTATAAGACTCCATAGAGTTAATGTTAGGGTATGGTTGGGTTGGGATTAGGTAATTGGTGGTTAGGGTTAGCGTAGGTATCTAGGAAATATAAATCAGAGAGAGAGAGAGAGAAATAGAGAGAGAGGGAGCATAATAAATCATGGCTAAATTAAAGCAAGACACATCAAACATATTCCAAATACCATGCCACAGAGGATGTTTCCTCTGTGGCATGGCGCATGGTTATCATTTAGAGCAAACATATTTGCCCCAAGATTCTACTTCATTTGCAAGCCTTTAAAGATGCCCTTTTGAAGGACAGGAGGCATACAGCGGAACACAGTTACTGAGAAATTATTCAGCATGAAGTTAGAGTCCAAAGAGTTGTTCATTAGCCAGGGGTGATGATGATGAAATGCTCAGAGTACAGGACTGGAAAAGACTGTTACGGTTAAGACACGTTGTGAATAAACCCCCAGTTATACAGGCAGGGGTTTCTGGTCATGTTTTAAACGTGGGGAGCAGAGTTGGAATGATTTGAGCCACAAAATAACTAAAAAAAGACACAACAACAGAAACAAAATGACCAAAAAAGACACACACGACCAAAAAAAGACACAAAATGAGAAGACAGAATAACTAAAAGCCCCACAGAAGACACAAAATTACAAAAAAAGGCACAAAACGACCAAAAAAAAGACACAGAATAACTAAAAAAGACACAACAACAGTCACAAAATGACCAAAAAAGACACAAAAAAGACACACATGACCAAAAAAGACACAAAATGATTTAAAAAAAAAGACACAAAAAAGACACAAAATGAGAAGACAGAATAACTAAAAAGCACCACAGAAGACACAAAATGACAAAAAAGGGCACAAAATGACCAAAAAAAAGACACAGAATAACTAAAAAAGACAACAACAGAAACAAAATGACCAAAAAAGTCACAAAAAAGACACAAATGACCAAAAAAGACACAAAATGACAAAAAAAGACACAAAATAATTTAAAAAAGACACAACAACAGAAACAAAATGACCAAAAAAGTCACAAAAAAGACACACATGACCAAAAAAGACACAAAATGACAAAAAAAGACACAAAATAATTAAAAAAAGACACAACATCAGAAACAAAATGACCAAAAAAGACACAAAGTTGTTCATTAGCCAGGGGTGATGATGATGAAATGCTCAGAGTACAGACACGTTGTGAATAAACCCCAAGTTATACAGGCAGGGGTTTCTGGTCATGTTTTTAACGTGGGGAGCAGAGTTGGAAGGATTTGAGCCAGTTGGGCTGGATGGAAAACATGCTGGACAAAGGCTGCATTTAGTGCTATTAGAGGTTTGGTAAACACTGTTCAAGGTCAGTCTGTTGTTGTGTTGGTCGATAGAGAGATATACAAAATCACAGAGGGGATGAAGAGGTAAAATAAAAACTGGGCAAACTATTAATATTTGCTGGCTTAACTTTTTTTAATAATTGTGTGTCTTTTTTAATAATTCTGTGTCTTTTTGGTTATTTTGTGTCTTTTTTAATAGTTTTTTTAGCTTTTTTAAAAGTAATTTAGTGTTTTTTCATTCATTTTGTGTCTTTTTTTTGGTCATTTTGTGTCTTTTTTGGTCATTTTGTGGTCAATTTGAGTCCTTTTTGGGGTCATTTTGTGTCTCTTCTGAAAAATCCCAGAGTATCAAGTTATTACTTTCCAAGGAGTCTCTAAAAAAGGTTGAGAACTCCTGCTCTAGAGGGTTAACATCCTTTGCTGAAGTTCCACAACCAAAACGTCTGTCTTCTATCTTGACCACATGCTGCAGTGAGTACAGCTTCACTGACCCTGAACATGAATTGGGAAAACTGTCCTACAGCGAGGAGCCAACAGGAATGAGAAACTGCTCCGTCCATCATCCACCAAATTACCCCATGGCAGGGGCTCGTTTTCAACCTTGTAAGGTGGGAGAGCTTTTCATAAAAAATATTTCTGATTGATTTCAAAGGAAAGGGTGAGATCTAAATTCAGTGGCGGTTCTACACAGGGGCCTACAGGGGCCACTTTTAAATTAATAATAAAATGATCAATTTATAACGATGAACGACGGAACAATTCTTACTTATTTTTTGTTCAAACATTACCTCATTGTAGACAAAAGGAACCCAGAATATGTCCATTGTTTCATAGTTTAATGGGTAACACTTTATAATAAGGTCCTTAATAACCATTAATTAACAAGTAATAAGGCATTGTTCTCGCTTTAGATCCGGTAGTTGCAAAAAGCATAGTTAACTTATAGTTAACTTATAATAGATGAGCAATAAAGTATATTTTAATATCAATAAGCAAACAAAATAAGATTAATAAAGGCATGGCAAAGACATAATGGGTGGGTCATGGGTGTTTGTAATGTCATTATTAACACTTATATAAGCTTATAAACACACAATAATGTTAATAAGCATCTTGTAAGGACTTACAAGGGCCTTATTACTTGTTAATTAATGGTTATTACAAGGACCTTAATATAAAGCGTTACATAATTGTGCACAAAAATGAGAAAATGTCATTGTTGTACAAAAATAGTTGTTATTGTTGGTAAGTCTCATTGTTTCAATGTATTTGTATCTTGCAAATATACTTAAATTAGATGTTTAAATAAGCTAAAATAAAGGTTTTGGATGCTTAAATATCATCTTTGCCGTTTTCTAATGTGCCCCTCTGAATAAACACTGGCCCCTGCTTAGCCCCCACCAGTAAAACTGGTCTAGAACCGCCACTGGCTAAATTGTTATTTTGGTGTAAATCCTTACCTTTTTTTTTTTTTTTTGCATTACTGTCCTGAAATGTAACCTCTTCATGTCCTCAGATTATCCCACCTAGCTGACCCTCCTCTTCATTTCCAATTTATTAACTGCAGTAATCCAGTGATTTTCCTAAACAATGCAGTCATCCAACCTTAATCCTCCACTGAGTCCATTAGTGTATTACAGCAACTTGCTTAACAGTTTTATTCATGAAGGCTATGTTGACTCTTACCTAAATTGTGGTTTTTTATCACTCATATCCACACACATACACTATAGACACACATACATGTACAGGTAAGGTCCATTAGGAGATTGCACAGACAAATCAAGGGTACATAGAGGTAGATAAAGAGAGAGAAGAGAGGTTGAATACCACAGATAAGGTAAGTGCACAGCAAAATCGGGAGTGTTAATTCAATTCTGTTCAATTTAACACTTTTTCTGAGTTTATATAGTTCTCACGGAGTTAAAATTACACTTTGAAAAGTGTTAATATTTTAACTCTTTAACCCTTTATCAGGCAAAGAACTATATTTGGTAACTTCAGGTAATATTTAGAGAAATAAGAATATTTGCTAATTTACAAGATTAAAGTGGCAAGTCTGCAAGAAAAGAAGTTGCAGATTTAAGAGATTTAAAGTGGCAAATCTGGGAGAAAAAAATTGCTTTTTCCCACTTTTTTCACGAAAATCTGCGACTTTTTTCTTGCAGATTTGCAGTTTTTTCTCTTAGATTTGCCACTTTAATCTCGTAAACTTTTTTCTCAAAAAATTATTTTTTACACATTCTGGCAGTATGTAATATCTAAAAAATTACACTTTGAAAAGTGTTAATATTTTAACTCTTTAACCCTTTATCAGGCAAATAACTATATTTGATAACTTCAGGTAATATTTTGAGAAAAAAGTTGCATATTTACTAATTTAAAGTGGCAAATCTGCAAGAAAAAAAGTTGCAGATTTAAGAGATTTAAAGTGGTGAATCTGTGCGAAAAAAGTCGCAGATTTACGTTAAAAAAGTGGGAAAAAAACAACTTTTTTTTTTCCCAGATTCACCACTTTAAATCTCATAAATCTGCGCATTTTTTTCTCGTAGATTTGCCGCTTTAATCTCGTAAACTTTTTTCTCAAAATATTATTTTCAAATGTTTTTTTTTACACATTCTGGCAGTATGTAATATCTAAAAAATTACACTTTGAAAAGAGTTATTATTTTAACTCTTTAACCCTTTATCAGGCAAAGAACTATATTTGGTAACTTCAGGTAATATTTCGAGAAAAAAGTTGCACATTTCCGAGATTAAAGTGGCAAATCTTTTTTTTTTTCTCGTAGATTTGCCACTTTAATCTAGTAAACTTTTTTCTCAAAATATTATTTTTGTATATTTTTTTTACACATTCTGGCAGTATGTAATATCCTCCAATATTCTCTAGGGTTGAAATTTGGAATTTGCAAGTATTTCAATGAGCGCCCTATTAAGGGTTAATGTGGTGAATCTGGGAGAAAAAAGTTGCTTTTTTCCCACTTTTTTCTCGTGAATTTGCGACTTTTTTCGCGCAGATTTGCCACTTTAATCCAGTAAACTTGCAACTTTTTTCTCTAAATATTACCTGAAGATACCAAATATAGTTCTTTGCCTGATAAAGGGTTAATAGTGTTAAATATTTGACACCCTTGGTGTTGTTTTATGACACCGCATACGTGCACTTTTAACTCCAAATTGTGTTATTCCTTTTCCTTTTTGTTCATTTTTAACATACATCTTGTTATTTTATGACACAAAGTGTATTTTCAACACTAAAATCGTGTTATTCCCTTTCACTTTGAGTGTTAATTTTTAACATACATTGTGTGACTTTGACACAGTAAAGTGTATTTTTAAACCCTAATATCATGTTATTTCCTTCCACTAATGTGATAATTAACATTCATTATTTTGTTTTACGATACATTAAAAGTGCATTCTGTAATTTTTAAAACTCATCTAAAAACCTATTTTTATTCCTTGGCTTTTAACCACGCATGAGACTCTGCTCTTGTTTTTAGCGTTTTATGGTTTGCTTTTATATATTGTTTTGTTTTTGAACCAGGAAAGTCTGATTAAGGTAAAAAATCTCTTTTACAAAAGAGTCCTGGCCAAGACAGGCAGCAGCACAGTTAGTTACAGACAATCATTTTGAGTTGCATTTATATGTATGAAAAGCGCTATATAAATAAAGTTTGATTGATTGATTGACTGATCATTTAAAAACAACAGAGAATATAAAAATAGAGTCACAGTCAGAACATCATCAAACAAAGCATGTACAGACAGACTTTAAAAAGCAATGAATCTATATATTTTAGTGTTTATTCCTGTTTTATTTATTTTATTGTCTCTTGTTCTGTTTGTTTATGTACAGCACTTTGTTGCAGCTGTGGTTGTTTTAAAGTGCTTTACAAATAAAGTTGAGTTGAGTTGAGTTTAGCCGAACATACAAGTCACAAAATCTGAAAATCAACTCCAACTGAAGTGTTAACATGTAACTCGCTTGATTGACAATGCTGGCAGAGCTTTTTGATCACTACAAGTGTTAAAACAACTCCACAATCAACACTCAAAATTATTAACACTGAAAAAACAACACTTCAGATTTTGCTGTGTGAGGTGAGCAATTTAACTCTGAGAGACTAAAAAACCACCAACACCCACTAACATCTGGCTTCTGTCTTTGGTGGTGAAAGGTCACAATCAGCATTCATTCACGTGACAAATGACTCTTCCGTAGTCGTGAGTATTTTTTCGGCTCCGGCTCCGATCGACGGTGACGGAGATGTGACACCCGGCTGGACGGGCCACAAATCCCATCTGTCTCTGTCTGAGCAGCGCTGGATCATTATTCCAAATGAGTCTGCACACATTTTAAAAGAAAGCCTGAATAAGTTTAAAGATATTAAAAGGGTGTAATCGTAAATCATGCTGCATTTTACTGTTTACTGATCCCATGACAAACAAAAAACATAAAAAGGCATACACCTGTTTAAATGAATCTGCATATAAAAAGTTTAACGGAGTTCACTCCCTTATCATATTATAATAGAATAGAGAAGATATTATCAATAGTGTGGCAGTGAAATATATCTATCTATAAAAGCAAGAAGCGTGTGTGTGTGTGTGTGTGTGTGTGTGTGTGTGTGTGTGTGTGTGTGTGTGTGTCTAGGGCAGGGGTCTCAAACTCAAATTACCTGGGGGCCGCTGGAGGCAGTATCAAAATGATCAAAAAAAGACACAAAATTACCAAAAAAAGGACACAAAATGACAGGAAAAAAACTAAACTGCTTTAAAAAGACACAAATGACCCAAAAAAGACACAGAACTACCAAAAAAAGACACAAAATTATTTTAAAAAGACACAAAATGACCAAAAAAAATAAACAAAATGACTAAAAAAAGACACAAAATGATCAAAAAAAAGAGAATTACCAAAAAAGACACAAAATTATTACAAAAAGACACAAAATGACCAAAAAATACACAAAATGACAAAAAAAGACACAAAATGATCAAAAAAAGACACAGAATTACCAAAAAAGACACAAAATTATTACAAAGACACAAAATGACCAAAAAAGACACAAAATTACAAAAAAAAGACACAAAACTATCAAAAAAAGACACCGAATTACCAAAAAAGACACAAAATTATTTTAAAAAGACACAAAATTACAAAAAAAAAGTAATTAAAGGGACCTTCCACACACAACACGGTAAAGTGCCATTCATATAAAACATTAAACTTTCATATCAAGGTGGGGGCCACAAAATATCGTCACGAGGGCCGCAATTGGCCCGCGGGCCGTAAGTTTGAGACCCATAGTCTAGGGCATATCTCGCCTTACCAGGAAGGTTTTTGCCCAAAACCTATAGGTCAGTGGTTTTGTAGTCTAAATTCACAGAAACAGCCTTTTTTTACAACCGGAAAGTGTACATGTACGCATGACAAACGGTCTATTCTGTCGATATTGTTGGCTCATCTTATTTCTCTTTAGGTAATTAATAATGACTGTGTATGCAAGTGAGATTTTCTGGACCCACTCATCCAGCAGCATTTAAAAAAGATAAAGAGGAAGAGTGAGAGAGAGATTTTAATATATACTGTACATATTTAATAAAATAAAGCATCTCTTTTTGTTTTACTATCACACAGCCCATGCCTCTCCGTCCCAGGCTTGATTTGTTAAAAGCAAGCGGTCCTCTGTACCCACACAGCAGATGTGTAAACAAAAGTTTAAAAATTAAAAATGAGCCAGGGACATGAAGTGGAGCTAGAGGAAACAGACAGCGGGAGGCTGGAGAGGTAATCGCAAAACACTTAGACAAGTAAACACACCAGTTTGTCCAGAAATCCATCAGTGCAGAAGCTGCACGCACTCACTGTGAATTACTAAATTTATTCAAGCGATATCTTTCGCGCCCGCCATTTTTATTTCACTCATGCGCTTTTCAAGTGCCTGAAAATGACTTTATCCTCTCAGTGCATGTCAGGCTCATTTAGATTATATGTGGCAAGAGCAATGGTTGTATTGCCGTCTGGCGTGAGGAAAAGCAGCTCTGAGGTCTTCATTCACCATCATTTCAATTACCTACTCAGTGGGACATGCGGTGCAGAGACAAGGACGCTCTCCGCATAAAGACAGGAAATCATATATTTTGGCTTTGTGTTACAGAGGGCGTGCTCCTCTTCACCCTCTTCCCCTGATTCCTCTGTGATGTTTGCTCGCTGTATATGCAAGCTGATGTTTACATGTCTCAGGGAAGCCAATTAAAAGCTAGCCCGTGGCTAGGCTGCACGCGATAAAAGTGCATAACATGGCACATCCATAATGTATTCATCATCCGTGCTCGTCTTGTTATTCACCTGTGGAAGTCATGATGGGCTGATCAAACGTTGTTGGGCTTTGCATGCATTTGCACATTACGGATTCAGTTCAATGGCATCAATAAAGCTCAAGAAAAAAGAGGGCGAGAGGTTAATCCCTCCGGCCATAAAGTTACATACAGCGTATTTAAGGCACACACACACACACACACACACACACACACACACTCATCTTTGTACACATGCATTCTAGTCACTGTCAGCACTAGTATGTATGTCTGAACAACAAAAAAAACAGATCTGACATACACGCGCCATATGTAAAAGCCGGCAAAGCAGTGTTGCCAACTTAGCGACTTTTTTGCTATATTTTGCAATTTTTCAACAAATCTAGCGACTATTTCTGGTGCTATTGGAGACTTTCGGAGACTTCTTACTGTTCTTATCGAGCCGCCGTCAGCGAGATATGCCCTAGACCATGGGTCTCAAACTCGCGGCCTGCGGGCCAATTCCGGTCCTTGTGACGCTATTTTGTGGCCCCCACCTTGATATGAAACTTTAATGTGAGTTTTATATGAATGGCACTTTACGCTGTTGTGTGTGGAAGGTCCCTTTAATTACTTTTTTGGTAATTTTGTGTCTTTTTTTGGTCATTTTGTGTCTTTTTTTGGTAATTTTGTGTCTTTTTTGGTAATTCTGTGTCTTTTTTTGGTCATTTTGTGTGTTTTTGTAATAATTTTGTCTTTTTTAGTAATTTTGTGTCTTTTTTTGGTCGTTTTGTGTCTTTTTAAAATAATTTAGTGTCTTTTTTTTAATTCTGTGTCTTTTTTGGTCATTTTGTGTCTTTTTTTTTGTAATTTTGGGCCTTTTTTTGGTCATTTTGATACTGCCTCCAGCAGCCCCCAGGTAATTTGAGTTTGAGACCCCTGCCCTAGACACACACACACAAACACACACACACACACACACACACACACACACGTACACACACACACATCTTTGTACACATGCATTCTAGTCACTGGTACACTAGTATGTATGTATGAACAACAAAAAAAACAGATTTTCTGACAAACACACGCCATATGTAAAAGGCAGTGTTGCCAACTTAGCGACTTTTTTTGCTATATTTTGCGACTATTTTTCAAAATAGCGACAAATCTAGCGACTATTTCTGGTGCTATTGGAGACTTTTGGAGACTCGTTCTTACTCTTCTTAACGAGCCGCGGTCAGTGAGATATGCCCTAGACCAGCGGTTTCCAAACTTTTTTAGCCGCGCACCCCCTTCTATGTCCCAACCGGGTTGACGCACCCCCAGTCCCCCACACCTTCAAAAAACCCAAAATGCAATAAGCTTTTTTTAACGCCATATTGAAAGGCGGCATGTTTAATCATGCTCAAATGACCAGAACACACATATAATTTTGACGCTTTATTTTGAGATGAAGTGCATTTTGAATAGCCTGCATTTATTAATTAATTACTATTACAGTTTTTGATTTTACATTGTACAAAGGAAATGTTTATTTACTCTTCTTTATTGTGTGGGGGAAAAAATGTAATTGTGTAATTATCAGATCGCCATTACATTTTTCATCTTGCGCCCCCCCCTAGCGGCAGCTGGTGCACCCCCAGGGGTGCATGCACCACACTTTGGGAAACCCTGTTTTACATGATAGGGAAGTTCAAACATTTTATAAATAAAATGTAACAGGAGTAAATAGATATTGACATTTGACATTCCTGCTTTCTATTCAAATTGTTTCATCTGGAATTTGACTGAGTTGACAAGATCTCCAACCTAAACAACAGAATATGTTGTGTGTCAGTACCACACATTACGACACGTATGTAGGTATCGCGGTTGTAAAAAAAAAATGCTGCAGCGTCTGTGGATTTCTGTTGTAAATTCTCTGGGTGAAAGTCTACCGTTTGTTTGACCCTTCCTCCAACCGAAGGCCGAAATCCGCCTTTTTAAATCTGGTTCACCGTCAATCACTACTACGTCAGCAACATGGCGCCGGGTGCATTGCAGTGGTGAAATACGTCAGTATAGCTCGTTTTTCGCTGCTTGTGCACACCCATAAGTTTTTGAGGAGAGAACAGGCTGGAGTTGGACATCGTAATGAAAATGGTGCATTTTGTAATTCTTAACCCCTTAAAAACAATGTTCCTACTGTGTGTAGATTATAGTTATGTTACAACTATTAATCAAATTCATAACGGGGCAGTGCTTGTGTTTACATTTGAAAATATATGTATAAAGAAATATTGTATTGTATTTATTTGCTAAGGAATATATACATATTTAATATTCTTTGTCAACTACATGTTTTGTTAATACAAATAAAGTTATTTCAATTGAAAATACAAAAAATGTTTGAATGGAACCATGTCATCATGACATCATCAGTTCTTTTAGGACATCAGAGAATTCGTTCCATGATGACATCATCGATGGAACCATGGAACTGCCGGAAAGATCAAAAGAAAAATGGAATTAAACATCAAAGCAATACTTGATGATGTCATCATGACATCATCAGTTCTTCACAGAAGTTTATATATACTTCCAGGGCTGATCTGACGTCTCATATCCCTGACTCAACTAGTTTTTACACTGTGAGAAAGAGAACACTTTGTTAGAAAACCAAAGCAGATCATTGATTCAGACAACATCTAATCAAACATTGTTAGAAAATGCATCCAACAAGGAACCCCAGAGGAAACAGAGCCTTTAGACAGCAGAACAACCGTCCGGCTCCGAACCCCAACATGTCGGAGCTGTATGCTCTCCGCCAGGAAGTTCAACATCTTAAGAACCTTCTGGGTAGAGAGAGTGCTGGCCATTTCCAAGAAAGGAACAGGTCAGCTCAACTCATCCAAGAATTAGACGCAACAAAGCAAGAACTTGCTCGTCAGAAGACCCTTAAAGAAATGTTCATCAACAGGGGGAAAGAGTACAAGAAAGACCTGGAAAGACTCGAGAAGTACGTCGATCCAGCAACTTTGAGCACTGCAAGAATTGCCACACAGGTGAGGGACACCACCAGGCAGAAGAAGAAGAAGGAGCTTCATAAAGACTACGAGGAGCTGAGAGTCGCTCATATTCTGTTGCAGGAAAAGTTCACCACTGAACTGCAAGTAGAGAAAGACAAGAACCGGCTGCTCCAAGAAGAACTAGAGAAGGCCAAGGAGTCCCAGCACCAGCTCAGCCTGAAGTTTGAAGCTGATGTGGTCGCTGTCAAACAGCAGGCGACCTTCCTTCAGAATGAGCTAGACCATCAAATCCAGACTAGCGCAGAGAGGGCGTCAGCGGACCAGACTCTGATCCAGAACCTGAAGGCAGAGCAGGACCAGGTCTATTCAAAGATGCAGGAGGACTTCAGGACTCTACAACTAAACACCATTCAAGATCAGAGCCTTTTCCAGGAGGAGGTGGACAAGCTGGCAACTCAGCTCAGTGTCCAGTTGGCGCTCAACTTTGAGCTCTCCACCGGGATCAAAGCTCAAAGAGCTGACGAAGTTGACAACTCTCCTCCCATGAGAAAAAGGCCCAGGACTGAAGATCCACCTGAGGACCAGCAGCAGGCGTCCCTTCCCAGTCCACCTGTCCTGACAAGAGTTTGCCGTCTGGGGGTGAGGAGACAAGACAAGTGGAGGAGGAACAGGGACCTGAAGGACCTGGACCTGGACTAACTTAACTCAAGAAAACAAAACAAAAAAAAAAAACTCAAGCAAAAAAAAAAACTTGAGAAAAAAAAAAAAACTCAAGCAAAAAAAAAAAACTCGAGAAAAAAAAAAAAAACTCAAGCAAAAAGAAAAAACTCGAGAAAAAAAAAAAACCTCAAGCAAAAAAAAAAAACTCGAGAAAAAAAAAAAAAACTCAAGCAAAAAAAAAAAAACTTGAGAAAAAAAAATCGAGAAAAAAAAAAAAAAAAAAAATCCCCCACCCCCCCCAAAAAAAAAAAAAAAAAAAAAATCCCCCACCCCCCCACCCCAAAAAAAAAAAAAATTCCCCACTCCCCCACCCCCCAAAAAAAAAATCCCAATAACTCCGCCAGAGTGTCTCCTTTGGATCACTTTCGCCGGTCCCAAGCCCGGATAAAGGAGGAGGGTTGGAATTATGATGTTTGAAAAACAAGAATCAACAGAAGAAAGTTAATTTGAAGTTCTAAACATTTTTAGGTTTTTTTTACTCACTTTTTGTCCCTCCCACGACATGATTCCTCTCTCCTGAAATAGCGGCCATCTTGAAAAAATGGCAGACATGTTTGCTGCATTTTGTCACAAACAGACAATAAAATGTATAATCAATAAACCACATAGGCAGAATAACCTAGTATTGTGTTTATTTTGAAGTATTTCTGACTTTTAGAGTAGTTTAGTTTGGAGTATACTGTTATGAAATGGCTTATTTCCTCATTCTTCATTTCTTGACAAATTCAACCACTTCTGCACAAAAAATGAAAAAGTCAATAATGGAATACCAGATTTTGCTGATGTTTTATGGACCAGTTCATCCGAGGTAAGGTGAATGAACTGAGTGTGTGTGTGTGTTTGTGTGTGTGTGTGTGTGTGTGTGTATGTCATTAATTTACATAATGAGCATTTGACAGAAACAGCGGCCAATTTGAACGATTCTATTGAAATATGTCATTAATCTGCTGCACTATTGTGATAAACCAGAAACAAGAGGATGGTTTCTGCCCCTAGTGCGCCACCTGTTGAGTCTTTTGGTAGTGCAGGCCAGATTTTGCTTCGTATGTATAACACCCCAAGAATATGACCCCACTGGGCACTCACCAGCAGTGGTGGAAAAAAGTATTCTGATCCTTTACTTAAGTATAAGTACTAATACCACACTGTGACATTACTCCACTACAAGTAAAAGTCCTGCATTCAAAATTGACTTGAGTAAAAGTACAAAAGTACCATCATCAAAATGCACTTAAAGTATCAAAAGTAAAAGTATTCGTTATGCAAATTGGGCCCACTCAGATGGTTATATGCATATATAAATATATAACATGTATATATATATATATATACATATACATACACATATATATATACATATATATACACACACATATATATACATACATACATATATACATATTATATATTTACATATATATATACATACATATATACATATACATATTTATATATACATATTATATATTCACATATATATATATACACACACACATATACATAATATATATACACATATATATACACATATATACTCACATATATATGCACACACACACGCACATATATATACACACATATACATATATATACACATATGTATATATACATATACACATATATACACACACACACACACACACATATATATGTACATACATATACATACTATGTACTTTAGTATAAGTAGTAATACCACACTGTGAAATTGTCTTTATTGTGGGGAAAAAAATATAATTGTGTAATTATCAGACCGCCATTATATTTTTCATCTCGCGCACCCCCTAGCAGCAGCCTGTGCACCCCTGGGGGTCCGTGCACCACACTTTGGGAATCTCTGCCCTAGACCATGGGTCTCAAACACGCAGCCCGCGGGCCAATTGCAGTCCTCGTGACGCTATTTTGTGGCCCCCACATTGATATGAAAGTTTAATGTGAGTTTTATATGAATGACACTTTACCGTGTTGAATGTGGAAGGTCCCTTTAATTACTTTTTTGGTAATTTTGTGTCTTTTTTGCTAATTCTGTGTCTTGTAATAATTTTGTCTTTTTTTGTAATTTTGTGTCTTTTTTTGGCCATTTTGTGTCTTTTTAAAATAATTTAGTGTCTTTTTTTTTATTCTGTGTCTTTTTGGGTCATTTTGTGTCTTTTTTGGGTCCATTTGTGTCTTTTTTTTTTTTAATTTTATGTCTTTTTTTGGTCATTTTGATGCTGCCTCCAGCGGCCCCCAGGTAATTTGAGTTTGAGACCCCTGCCCTAGACACACACACACACACACACACGGTACACATGCATTCTAGTCACTGTCAGCACTAGTATGTATGTCTGAACAACAAAAAAAACAGATTTCCTGACATGTTTCACCTTAATGCATGGAATCTCTATACATGAAGAATTATATGGAATCTCAAAATGTTCAATATTATGTAATGGTGTTTTTTTTAGTTTTCCATCAAAGCTTTAACCGCCTACACTATACGTGAATTGAAGTGAATATAAACTAGACACGCTTTATAGATAGATTTAACATGCTGAGTAAGTCATGACAAAATGAGCTACATAGGATCTATGCAAACTAGCTGCTATTTCTGTAAATTAATTGACAGTGTCAACAAGAATTTTCTTGAATCGACACTCGATTCTAACTTCATATCCACTGCCTCACACATGTAAACAAAACTGCCATGAAGCTAACATTGTTTGGTCCAATTTAGCATGATTTGCACACCGCCACTTTATTAGATACACCCTGCTAGCCAACAAAGTGGCTGGTGAGTGTAGGTGTATGGTGTCTAATTAGAGCAGCTATTCTCAACCTTGGGGTCCAGACCCCAATTGGGGTCGTGAGATGATTTCTGGTGGTCGCCAAATCATTTTGGAAGTCAGCTCTGTCTCCACTGTGTTAAGGTGTTCATTTGTTAATGTGTTTTAGTCTTTTTGGTCATTTCATGTCTTTTTCTGGTCATTTTGTGTCTTTTTTTGGGGGTCATTTTGTGGTCAGTTTGTGTCTTTTTTTGGTATTTTTTTTTTCCTTTTTTTGGTCATTTTGTGTCTTTTTTGGGTCATTTTGTGCTTCATTATTTGTCCAAAATTTGTTGTATCAACTGAGTTTGTATGAGCTGAACTGTGCATGTGAGATTGTGTTCAGTGAGTGGGGGTCGCGGACAACATGCATGTTAAATTGAGGGTCACGACTCAAAAAGGTTGAGAACTACTGAATTAGAGTATACTTATGTCTATTTACTGTCTAATAAAGGACTAGTTTGTGTTTACTTTGACACAAAGTGAAGCTTGGCAATGAACTGTAAGGATTTTGGAGTTCCTCATGTAGTAGTAAAGGTTAGCAGCGTTTACTCTTGTAAAACATTAAATATGCAACATGTATTCCAAAAGCATTTATTTAAAACAAAGCAAAACAAGTCAGTGTGTAATCAGTGATTACATACAGCTGTAAAAGACAAGATGGTGTCATGGATTCAAATGGCTTTGGCTAGAAAGGATCTGTCTTGTGTAAAAATAAAAAAAAAGAGTTAGATTAGGGTGAGTCACATGAGTGGCCACATGGCCTAGAAAACAATATGGTTGATAAGGGAAGACTACAAAGATGGCAGAATCACAGATTGCCTCAGGAACCACATGTTGTCTGAGAGGGGTCTTTGTGTCTGTCCCTGAGCAAAGAAAAAAAGAAACGTGGGGAAGGGGTAGATTTCAGATTTCCCTCTAAATGTAAATGTCTACATTCAAGGAATGAGAGACTGTTGACATTAGTATAGCGCAGATGTTTGGCAGATCAGCTTTTTCTATCAGAGCCACTAATTATTGGAACTCAGTACATCAGCACATTTGTTGGTTTTTAATCTAAAATAAAATCATGGCTTAAATCCACTCAATCATGCACCTACCAACTATAAACTCAAACATTAGCTCACTATTTTGCAATCTCTTTAGTGTTGTATTTTAACATGGTTTTGTGTTGTGTCTTAATACTGTGACCTTACTCTTGCTGTTGTCCTGTGTTGTATTTTGTTTTAAGAGTGTGAAACTTTGTTGTTGCTGTTTGAAAGGCTTGTTTGTTTGTGTTAGATGTATGTTATTTGTTCATGCCCAGGGACGACAGATGAAATTTAGCTAGAAGCTAATTCTGGTACGGCTGAGAGCCATGCACTGTCCCTGTTAAATAAATTAATAAATAAATAAATTGCATTACATGTCATTTAGCTGACGCTTTTGTCCAAAGCGACTTACAATAAGTGCATTCAACCTGATGGTACAAGCCTCAGACCACAGGAACCAATTAAGTACATCATTTTAAGAACCATCTGTAATGGCTAGTGTTGGGACAACGAAGCTTCATGGAGCATTTGCTTTATTTACGGAGCCCAACAGATGGTGCTCTTTGTTCAACAAAGGGCTGAAAACACACTCAGGCTACGTTTACATGATGACGGTCTGAACAGAAGATGCAAAAGTGGTGTCACGTCTTCACTTTTTATTCTGCGTTTAGACGAGCGTTTTCAGGAGGAAATCTGCTGCATATGGTGACGTAAAAGTGTGTGAATTGGATTGTATGCAGCCAGGCAGCATCACTTAAAGTCATAAGAGCATCTTTGGGCATGCGGATGTTTTCATACCACGCATTTTCATCAGCTACTCCCTCCACAAAGTTCTCCACCATCCACTAGATCTCCCAGGTCTCGTTCACAGCCGTCTGGCTCGCTTCCGACGAATTGCTGCATCCAAAATGTGATAGAGGCAATTACAGATCCTTCTCTGTTCACTAATACTATCTGTACATATCCTGTACATTTGGTGGAAAGACTCCTGTAAGTTTATTAGAGCTGCCAGAGCAGCTTGAAGGTCCGACGCATGGAAATAATCCCACATGTTTGTTTATTTCCCTGTACTGGAGCAGATCTGAGCAGAGTTTTGTGTCTTGTCAGTGTAGACGAACACGCTACGGTGGAGCGGATTACAGTTTTCCACTTTGGAGGGTGGTTTCAGATTTTTGCATTTTTAAGCCCCAAAAACGCCGTCACCGTCTAAACGAAAGGCACTTCTGATAAAATATTTTGTTGTTTTTACCCGCAAGCGTCCTCGTGTAAACGGGGCTTCAATCACCATTACTGAAGCCTTTTTTTTTTGCCAAGACCGCCATCTAGTGGGGTCAAAAAATAAAGCAAATGCTTCACGAGGCTTCATTGACCCAACACTAGTAATGGCTACATGAGTGCTATAGGAGAGGAGAAGAGTATTTATTTATCTTTTAATATATACGTTTGTTTAGTTTGTATGCAAGACCCAGTGTGTCCCCTGTGTGTGTAAAGCGAAATCTATCATTTGAATAAAGCTCTGAATAACGTTACATCAAATCAGTCATGGCCATTGGCAGAAAGAAACAGTCGTGCTTAGCCATTTGTTCTCCTGGTAATGGTGTGCTTTGCTAGCTAGGCCAAGTTGCTTTACCGGTCCATGGAGGGAAAGTGAATTCCTTTAGAGCTGGTGATTTCATTAGTGAAGAAAAAGAGGCAGGCTGGTGGTCCCTGGTGCTGTGTTTGCCATGCTGTGCCCAGACTGTTCAGCTGGAAGAGAAACTCCTCGCTCCTGTGTCTCTTTGTCGAGGTAGCAGATCAGCGCTAACTTGGTTTCAAGTTAGCTGGCAGATCTAGCGTCGTAGCAGCCGGTGCCAACTTGTTAACTCTAGACAGGCGCTCATGTCTCATGTAGAAAAGAGTTCTGTGTGTCTGCTTGTGAGCAGGATATACACAGTCAGTGCTGCTTCTAGCAGCAGAGGAGTGAGAAGAAAGAGAACAAATGACAGCTCCCCCTTTTATTTCCTTGGTGAGGTCTCTAGAAGGTGTCATGTGTCACTGACCAATGGTGGCTGGATTGAATCCTTCAAACCGGGTGTGAAAATGTGAAGGATCCTGGAAAAATTAGTTCAAGGGCTGTTCATGTGTCCAGAGAACAAAAGGAATTTAAGCTGCCATTTTAGAGAGAACTGACGTTGCAGAAAATGACTGTTTCCATTTTCCAATTTAAGTTACACAAATGAATGATTTCATCTGTTGAGTTCCAGTGATTTCTACAACGTGAAGGGGAATACTCTCCCTATTACACAATCACATATACCTGAAGAAAACGCTTACCATTAACCTCTTAAAACCAGGCGGCAACCTCCGGGTCTGAGCAGGGAGGCAAACCAGGAAGTGCCTTAAGCTGCATTCTACCGAAAATTCCAGCAGGGGGCGCTAAGTTTGGCTGCAGAAACATTTCTGTCCATTCATTTCAGTGCAAAATGAGAAAACTTCTCACTTGATGTATTACCTCAGATTTTTTTTTCAGGACAACACTATGGTCTCAATCACTAGTAAAAAATCTTCTTCAAGACAATCTGATGTTAATAGTGTAAGTAATGGTCCCATTTAGAAGAAAATAGAAGATAAAGAATCGTATGATTTGGGGCGGGGCTACCTTTGATTGACAGGTCACTAACAAGGTGAGGCGTCATCAGAAGAAGCAGAACAATGCGTATCCACGGCAACGTGTCAATAAAGTTATATATAACGTTATATAGATATTAAAAATTACGTTTAGTGGTTTGGTCTCATAACTTTGACCCTTTCACTGTATTTTCACTTAATGACAGTTTATTTGAACGTTTTGTTAAATATCTTGTTCAGCGTTTGGTTGGACTAACAGACACTCCAAGGAGTCGCTGCTCAGTTTTCTGAGGTCAGTAACAAACATTTAGTTTTTGTTTTTTGCTAGCCAAAACTAACATCCCAGTTAATGCTCCAGTTAATGCTAACATGAATTAGCAGCGACTTCTCTCAGTCAGGTTGAGGTGTAGAGAGGCTGTAGTCAGTGATCAGATCCCTCTCCTCCTCCACAGTCCAGATCGGTGCTGTGTTCCAATACCCATACTTCCATGAGTACACTTAAACGCAGTACACTATCCGCACTGACTAAGTACGCAGATTTCAGCAGGTGAGTGTTGTTCCAAATCTAATACTCCGTAGTGCACTTACGGGAAATGACGCTCGCGACAGCCGCCGCGGCTCGTCACCCGCAAAAAACTTCCGGATTTGAACGGCGAAAAAATTACCCTTTGTGTTGTTTAATCTCTACTTCTACAATCCAGCAATATGGCTCCATTAACACAGCAAATGTGGAGAATGCACCGGCGTCGTCAGCAACGTTATCTAGACAGACAATGCTCCGCTGTCGTTTCGGCCGCCATTACAAACATTTTTTCTGAGCTGAGCGGCTCTGCCTGGCTCCGCCTCTTCCGCTACATAGACAAGATGGCGGCCATTGAGTGCGTATAGTGTACATCGTTCCACACTCAGCGTTTTGACCGTTATGAGGGCAACATCCGGGTCCTTTAGGTACACTTCTTTTTGGCGCGATTAGAATCGGAACACCCTGCGTACTCAAACTAAATATAGTAAGTACGGGAAGTATGGGTAGTGGAACACAGCAATGGTCTGCTCCCCGTATCGGAAACAAGATGGCGACACAAGATGGCGTCGAGTGTAATGCTGAACTTGATGCTTCCAATGGGCCACAAACCAACGAGTGACGTCACGGTGACTACGTCCATTATTTATACAGTCTATGGTCCTTTCCCATACCCATCCACCTCCTGCACCAGTTTCGGTTCCCCGCCTGTGATTTTTCAGTCCCTGGAGCCAGCCTGTGATACCAAAGGACCAACACACCGAGGTGTCCGCCATTGCCTGCTGGACTCAGTGCACCTGCCTGTCCCTGTGGTGTGCTAAGTGCCATTATGAATTAAAATGGTAATGCGGAAACATTTCAATGAAAAAGCATTTTTAATGATCTGTTTCTAATCAGTTGTGGGACATGAACAGTGAATTACTGTGACCTCAGGTATGCACATGCACACAAACACGCAAATACTTTTAGCTTCCATGTTTCTTGATGTAGAAACTCACTTTAATAATAGAGAGCCCCCAGCAGTGCCTGGCCATCTTTTATTCATATCCTCCTCTCTCTTTGCACTGGGACACCAGTGGCATTTTTCCACATCCATTTTGAAACAATTCAAGTCTTTACTTTAATCTCAGACAGGAAGGAGAAAGTGTAAAGTTTGTGTTTAAATCAAGGGTTGAAATTTAATCTGAGGTGAGAATGCAAGTGGTTATTTTTTACGTGTATGTACCCTAACACTTAACATTGTTGTATTCAAATATGTAGGTGTGATTGTCATTCATCTGAGACTGGTTAGCTGCCGAGGACATAAAACATAATGAAACTGCCTTTCTCTTTGTGTGAATGGCAAATTAGAAAATGTGAGTGCTTTATGCTTTATTTTAACTTCCAATATTACTTCAGGTGTTTTTCCCAGCCATTGTGATTCTTTCACCTCCCTGTCATGCTATTACTCAGCGACACAAGTGAGAAGTCTTTTCATCAGTACAACAACTGTGATTATGATTTATGCTAAGTAGGGATAATGGTCTTCTAAGCTAAGTAGAATACAAAAGTAGAATAATAATTAAACTGAACGAATGAAATCAGAGCTTAGAGACTCTGAATATTTATGTAGTTATGCATAGAGAATTAAGCAGACTGGGGTTGCCTACCCAGTGGAACGCTGCAGCTTTAGGGACTGTAGGAAAATGATTTGGTGGGGTACAATTTTCAGGGAAAGTAATATTTCTTAGCTGATATTTTTCTATTAGGAGGATTTATAGGATCCTATTAGGAATTTTTGAAGTGGGTTTTACTTACCCACAGTCAGTATATTACCTGCAGTAGATGATGGTCTCCAGGTGCTGGATTCACAAAATTGTTCTTAAGAAAAAAAATAGGATGTTCCTAAGAATGTTCTTAAATGCTATTCACCATTTTTCTTAAGAATTGTCTTATCCAGGGTTCGTACTGGTGCTTGAAATCCTTGAAAATGCTTGAATTTAAATGTTGCATTTTCAAGGTTTAAAAAGTGCTTGGATTTTGGATAAAGTGCTTGTAAATGCTTGAAATTCTTACTGTATTTCTCTTGCAATCTGACTATATCCATCTATAGCAGGGGTCTCAAACTCAAATTACCTGGGGGCCGCTGGAGGCAGTGTCAAAATGACCAAAAAAAGATATAAAATTACAAAAAAAAGACACAAAATGACTGAAAGAAAAACTAAATCACTTAAAAAAGACACAAAATGACCAAAAAGACACAAAATTACTAAAAAAAGACACAAAATGACCAAAAAAGACACAAAATCACAGAAAAAAATACACAAAATTACCCAAAAAAGTAATTAAAGGGACCTTCCACACACAACACGGTAAAGTGCCATTCATATAAAACTCACTTTAAACTTTCATATCAAGGTGAGGGCCACAAAATATCACCACGAGGGCCGTGAGTTTGAAACCCATGATCTATAGACTATAGATAATCACATGTTCAATGTAAAAATAATGAGTACTCTATCTGAAATGAAGACCGTTCCTCCTAAAAGTGTAATACCATCTCTGTTGGTATGGTTCAGTGAAATCTCCCCCTTTTAGTATGTAAGTACTCATCTAAAACATGCAACTTACAACAGGTGTAAGATACTGGAAAAGCTTGAAAATTTACCTTGAAAGTCCTTAAAAAAGGCTTGAATTTGTGTACGAACCCTGCATATGTCTTAGGAACTTCTTAGTTTTCTCACCAAGGACGTTCTTAGATTTTTAACTTAAGATCACTTGCATGGTTTCAGTAACGTGGCCTCCTTAAATAATATGTTCATAGTGATTAATTCAGTAGTATCAAATACAACAACTGCCTCCATGATTTACTAAGAGAACATTGTAGTGTAATCTAGGAATAGGCCGACATGTAACAGACTGAAAGGACATTTCAATTATATGTCATCTGCCAAAATAAGATTTATGTGATGCATTCACCAAAAAAACTACTCTGACCAACTTCAATGAACAATATTTGTGAACACATTGTCTTGGGCTAAACTAAAAAAGGTGTGTCTAAAAACCAGATAAAAACAGTAAATCTGAGGGAAATGATCTTGCTGCATGGACAGATAATTTACCTTGATACGATTTCTTAAATTAAGATTATTAAATCTAGAAATAATCATGTTGAACACTTAAAATAAGAAATTAACTCTTAAAACAAGATAAATTAAACCTGCAAGCTGCAATGAACTGGCCCGAGCAGAGTGATAATAATAAGTAGTAAGTAAGTAATTTGTTCCTTACCAAGATAAAAAAAAAATTTTAGAAGAGATTTAGAAGAGTTACAAAATGTATCTTGTTTTAAGAGTAAATTTCTTATTTTAAGCGTTCAACATGCTTATTTCTAAATTTAACAATCTTAATTTAAGAAATCTTGTCAAGGTAAATTATCTGTCCATGCAGCAAGATCATTTCCCTCAGATTTAGTGTTTTTAGACACACCTTTTTTGCAGTGCGGATCTACTGAGCACTACAACAGTTATCAGATTTCAGATCCAGAAGTGGTGGATTCTGTCTGTGTTTGTCCTTCTGTAAATGAGCCATTATATCAACAGGTTTAGTAAACAATTCCCTAAGGCATATTTGTCTTGAGAATTTGAATAAATCACCTCTTGGTCTCAATGTTGACTTTAATCTTAGACATTTGTCTAGTTTTATTTTGTTTCTTTTTAACCTTTACCCATGGGTAGTACTAGTCCCTCTGTAGTTTCACTGCCTGCAGAAAATATGTAAACAATGATGTTGCAGCTTTAGCCTCTGTTTATCTATTCTTGTAATTATATGCAAATATGGGCTTATTTACTAATACTATTATTCCACATATCTCTTTTCCTGTAATGCATTTCTCAGTTAATATTTAACTGATTTTATTGTGACACTCCCGCTTCTATGATTAGTCAGGCTACACCGGACGGATTCACAAAGCATTCTTAAGAAAAAAAATGCTTAAGTGCCACTTTTTTCTTAACTTTGCTCTTAAGACAAAATTTAAGAATATTTAGTATTCATGAAGAAAGTCTTATCTTTTCTTTGTTTTTTTTCTTAACTTTCTTCTGAGATAGAACTTGAGAACAAATGAGATTCTTCAAATAAAAGTTCTTAGATTTCTTCTCAAATTTCTTCACAACTTTAAGAGAAGTCCTCAGCAGTCTGAAAACAGCTGCAATGAAAAGATAAGTCTTGATATGTATTTACTTGAGCAAATTTGTATGACATTTATTTGATTTCTTTAATATTTAGTTTAGCCCTAGACAATGTGTTAACACATTTTGTTAAATGAAGTTGGTCAGAGTAGTTTTTTTGTGAATGTATCACATAAAGCTTATTCTGGCAGTTTTCTGTTTATTCTGTTATTCTGCCCTGTTTCTAGATTACACTCCAATGTATACTCTCAGTAAATCACAGAGACAGTTGTTGTATTTGATACTACCTAATTAATGATCTAGTGATCTTAAGTTAAAAATCTAAGAACGTCCTAAGTGAGAAAACTAAGAAGTTCCTAAGACATACGACAATTCTTAAGAAAAAAATGGTGAATAGCATTTAAGAACACTCTTAGGAACATCCTACTTTTTTCTTAAGAATTATCTTAAGTTTTATCTTAAGGACACTTTTGTGAATCCGGCCCCTGGACATTAGGCAGAAGAAACACGCTCCACTAAATCCACTGAGTTACCTCGGTACCTTGTCAAAAACGCGTATTGCTTTTTGCATAAAGTTAATAAATTACTGGTTTACTGCATAACATACATGCTCTATATTGTTTTTGTGGTTTGAATCAAGGTTATTATAGTTAACAAAAACGAAAACTAGAATTGAAAAAACATTTTTGTTAACTGAAATAAAAGCTGAAACTCACTCAAAAAACGAATTAAAACTAACTGAATTTGAAAACTAAAAATCACAATCATCAACTTTATATGAATTACAATGCACTCGTTATTATTTACCATTCCACCTGTTATTTCCTGTCACTACCTTTCAAAATTAAAGCACCCGTTTCAAACTGGACGGCACCTTTTCAAAATAAAAGCATCACAACATTGTAAAACACCTAGAAAATGTACAAACATAAAAAAACAGCTATATAATATAAAAACACCAATAGGAACCTTGCTAAAGGTCATTTACAGTTGGAGTATTTACTTCTTTTTACATTTTTATATTTGAATTACTCCACATTAACAGTCTTATCATAACATGTATTCTTATCAGTAGCAGCTCAAAACCAGATAATTTACTGTGTTTTATAAAGAGATTAAATTAATATTAAGCAGAATTTAGTTCAGAGTTTTGGTCCGGCCCCTGCAACCTTCGTGATATTGGTCATGTGGCCCCTTGGGAAAATGAATTGCCCACCCCTGGGCTACCCTGGGCATCAGTGCTTTTAATCGCAGTCTGAACTGTCATGACAGATCCACCCTGATGAAAGTTTTATTTGATTGATTTCTTAATAGATGATATAACATGGGGGCTTGAGAGTGCGGCGCATCCACATGACAGGAAGTAACATGTTTTATACTTTGATGTCCTGGTAATATAAATAGTCAGGCGGCTTCGCTAAATAAAGGGGACACGCCAGACAAAAAAGCATCACATTTTTTCCACATGCTCTCTATCACTATAGGTTTAAATTTTTGGTAGGAGCCACTTCATCAAGATTGTGGATCGGAGATGGCAGCCATATAAAGTCTATGAGAACGAATATGTCTTCCAAGCCACTTAGAAGGTCAATCTTGGTGTGAAAATAAACATTTTCTGGGTCGAAATATCATTTAAAGCTATTGAGAATATCACTAGATGATTATTTGATCAAATAGATATGTTCATTTTCACCCACACTGGTGCTGCAGCAGGGATACTGAGCTGAAAATGTTTGGACTCTATGTTCACGGGAGAGTGAGAATTAGCTGCCATGTACACTGCTCAAAAAAATTAAGGGAAAGCTTTCATCTCATGTCAGATCGTATATATACATTTTTCCCAACAGAAAATGTAGATTTTGACACCACGATTGACCTTTTAAGTGACTTGGAAGATATATTGGTTCTCATAGACTTTATATGGGTGCCATCTCCGATTCACAATGTTGATGAAGTGGCTCCTACCAAAAAAAATTGAAATTTATGATGATAGAGAGCATGTGGTAAAAATTTGGTGCTTTTGTCCGACGTGTCCCCTTCATTCTTAAATCTGACTAATTGCTCTATGAACTATTTCATCACTCATGGACTCTTTTGGAAGGCAGTTCACCCTGCCACCCATCATTTTCTACCTCCCAACCCTTCAATTTTTTTAACATGTGTCCCTAAATGTTAAAATCAAAACCTATGCCCTTCATTTTACCTTTTATTGCTATAAAAACATATTCATCAGAGCTTGTTTGAAATGTAAAACACAAGGTTCAGCCCTCCTTCCTCACTACAATAATTTCCACACAGCCTCTAATAACACAATCTTGTTTCATACATGTTGGACTTCAAGCTCCACTCTCATGAAGTGATGCAATGTAAATTATTTCATTGAGTGTCTAAGAGCTCCAGGGAGCAGATTTTGGAGAGAAGTTTCTTTAACCTTTCTGAGAGTGAAGAGCCTTGTGTTGCACAAAGAGAATTATTCAAGCTACTCTAAAGGTATTCTCCCGAAATAGAGTCAAAGGGAGAAGGAGACTGAAAATGCATGTGGGGAAAGGCGTGCGTGTGCGTGTGAATGTGTCAGACAATGCAGGCATAACATGCAAATGTGTGAATGTGCGTGCATAGGTACAGTATTTGGGAATAATGTGGGGACGGGGGATGTGTGCCCTTTGGGTACCAGCGAGCAGAAGTAGTAGGACAGGGACAGACAAGGCCAGACAACTTGAATAAATCCACTGAAATATGCAGGTTGGAAGAGCGAGAGGCAAAAAGGAGCACCTTAACCTACTTTCATTTTCTTCCTGTTGTCTGCAGGGACAAGGGGCTGAGATGAAAACTGGAAACAGAGGGGATAAGAGGAGGTGGAGGCTATGGAGTCTGGTCCCTGGGTGGATGGAGGTATGGCTGGCTGAGAATAGACAAGCGATGGCTGCCACTGCTCACAGGCCACCCGTGGCCTTGAAAGCAGCACATGATGCCTCTCTATTCGTTCTCTTTTTCCCCATGTCTCTCAACTTTTGATCTCTGATTTTTACTTTCTGCCCAGGTGTCAAGGCAAACTTTGGAAATATTAAAAAATTCAAATGTGAACTTGACATGTTTCTTTAATTTCTGTTGGAGTGAGAAATGATCCCAAATCTCTCCATTGTCAAAAAAAAAGACACAAAATGACACAAAATGACTAAAAGAAAGACAAAAAATGACCAAAAAAGACACAAAATTACAAAAAAGACACAAAATTACAAAAAAAGACACAAATTGACCAAAAAAGACACAAAATTACAAAAAATGACACAAAAGACCAAAAAAGACACAAAATTACAAAAAAGACACAAAATGACTGAAAAAACAATAAATGACTTAAAAGAAGACACAAAATGACAAAAAAGAAAAAACTAAATTACTTAAAAAAGAGACAAAATGACCAAAAAAAGACACAAAATGAATGAAAAAACACTAAATTACTTTAAAAAGACACAAAATGAATGAAAAAACACTAAATTACTTAAAAGAAGACACAAAATTACAAAAAAGAAAAAACTAAATTACTTAAAAAGACACAAAATGACCAAAAAAAGACACAAAATGACAAAAATAAGACAAAAAATTACAAAAAAGACACAAAATGACTGAAAAAACACTCAATTACTTAAAAAAGAGACAAAATGACCAAATAAACTTTATCTGCAGGGACAAGGGGCTGAGATGAAAACTGGAAACAGAGGGGATAAGAGGAGGTGGAGGCTATGGAGTCTGGTCCCTGGGTGGATGGAGGTATGGCTGGCTGAGAATAGACAAGCGGTGGCTGCCACTGCTCACAGGCCACCCGTGGCCTTGAAAGCAGCACATGATGCCTCTCTATTCGTTCACTTTTTCCCCATGTCTCTCAACTTTTGATCTCTGATTTTTACTTTCTGCCCAGGTGTCAAGGCAAACTTTGGAAATATTAAAAAATTCAAATGTGAACTTGACATGTTTCTTTAATTTCTGTTGGAGTGAGAAATGATCCCAAATCTCTCCATTGTCAAAAAAAGACACAAAATGACCAAAAAAAGACACAAAATGACCAAAGAAAAAGACACAAGATTACAAAAAAAGACTCAAAATGACCAAAGAAAAAGACACAAGATTACAAAAAAAGACACAAAATGACTGAAAAACACTAAATTACTTAAAAGAAGACACAAAATGACAAAAAATAAAAAAATAAATTACTTAAAAAGACACAAAATGACCCAAAAAGACACAAAATTACTAAAAAAAGACACAAAATTACCAAAAACAGACACAAACTGACCAAAAGAGACACAAAATGACTGAAAAACACTAAATTACTTAAAAGAAGACACAAAATTACAAAAAAGAAAAAACTAAATTACTTAAAAAGACACAAATTGACCAAAAAAGACACAAAATGACAAAAAAGACACAAAATGACTGAAAAAACACTCAATTACTTAAAAGAAGACACAAAATGACAAAAATGAAGAAACTAAATTACTTAAAAAAGAGACAAAATGACCAAATAAAGACACTAAATTACTAAAAAAAAGTCACAAAATGACTGAAAAAACACTAAATTACTTTAAAGAAGACACAAAATTACCAAAACGAGACACAAAATCACCAAAAAAAGTAAATAAAGGGACCTTCCACACACAACACAGTAAAGTGCCATTCATATAAAACTCACATTAAACTTTCATATCAAGGTGGGGGCCACAAAATATCATCATGAGGGCCGCAATTGGCCCGCGGGCCGCCAGTTTGAGACCCATGGATTACACCATGGGAGCTGAAGCATAAAGGATTTAGCTGTTTGTCAGTCTATAAAAAACAATTGCATCATTAGTCTGACAGTTCTTGCTCATCATTTGCATGAAAACATTTGGTTAGAAACCTCTACAGTGTTTTCTGTAACAGTTTAAATGAGAAATTACAACTGGAAGTTCATTATGGAGTTTGTTATCATAGTTTGCCCAAAAAAAATAAAAGTAATGATGTCATTTTGGCCGTCCCACCTATCATTAATAATAAAGTAGCTCTCTGCCTGCAGCAGACAATGAGACAATGCAGCGCCGGCAAAAGAAAACAAAGTTTTTCTGTGCAGTACGGAATTATTAATCAAATCACCCATTTAACTGTCATGGTCCAAACACTTTAATTTCCGCCGTTATCTTTAGAAAACAGGCCTTTGTTATCACGAGATAAGGAGATAATTAACTTGTTATCATAAGAAAATTAACTTTATTATCTCGAGAGAAGGAGATAAATAACTCGTTTCCTCTTATTACTTATAATGTTTTGGTCAAATCAGCTGACGTAAATGATCTTCAGAAGGAGCAGATCAGCTGACACTGACACACTTGGTAGAGTGAAATATGTTCAGTTTTCAAAATATGGTGTTAATAAAATATTTATATGGAAATAAGATTAAAAGGATTGTATTCACAAGAAGTATAAAACATCTTACCTCTGCACTTGACCAAAAAATACACAAAATTACTATTAAAAAAGACACAAAATGACAGAAAAAACTAAATTACTTTAAAAAGACACAAAATGACCAAAAAAGACACAAAATGACTGAAAAAACACTAAATTACTTTAAAAAAGATTTTAAAAATGACCAAAAAATAGACACAAAATGACCAAAAAAAGACACAAAATGACCAAAGAAAGACACAAAATTACAAAAAAAAGACACAAAATTATTTTAAAAAGACACAAAATTATGAAAGAAAAGACAAAATTATTTTAAAAAGACACAACATTATTAAAAAAGACACAAAATTACTTAAAAAAGATACAAAATGACCCAAAAGACACAGAATTACAAAAAAGTAATATTTTGAGAAAAAGTTTACGAGATTAAAGTGGCAAATCTACAAAAAAAAAGTGCAGATTTATGAGATTTAAAGTGGTGAATCTGCAAGAAAAAAGTTGTTTTTTCCCACTTTTTTCTCGTAAATCTGCAATTTTTTTCGCGCAGATTCACCACTTTAAATCTCATAAATCTGCAACTTTTTTTCTTGTAGATTTGCCACTTTAATCTAGTAAATTTGCAACTTTTGTCTTGAAATATTACCTGAAGTTACCAAATAGAGTTCTTTCCCTGATAAAGGGTTAAAGAAAAATACTGCTGTGTTATTGGTTTTCAATAAAATAAGATTCAAACATTGAAGGTGTATGCTGTGAGTTATTAAAAAATCGGTATCGGCCAAAATCGTAATCGGCAGGTCAGGCTTTTTAAAAATCGGTGATCGATCAGAAAATTGCAATTGGTGCACCCCTAATAAAAACCTCCCAGTCAGCTTCAATGAGCAGCAGCTGGTTATGAAGCCCTCCACTGTTCCAACACACAACACTGATTTAAGACATCAAATTAATTTCCAAATAGAAAGATTGTGAGATGATCAGCTTAGCAGATCCACAGTCAGCCAGTCTGCCTCAGCACTGTAATATTGGATTTGTCTGCTAAGAACTGATAAATACAACAGGGTGTGCTGATACTGTGAATTTGAGCCTTCTTGTCAAATATTTCCAACTTTTTTTTAGAGGCAGGCCTTTCATTTATATATTCATAGAGCTGTCTAGTCCTTTGTTGCCCTTTTCTTATCCTCCCTATACTGTCTGCAGTGCATCCATTTATCTGCAGCGCATGATGCTTCGTGCGGGAAAAAAAAAAAAAAGAAAATACGTTTTTTTTTAGTTGGATTGTATTGAGACTATGCCCTGGATTTAGGTTGTGTTGCAATAACAGCCCTCCCTCCATCTTTTTTAGAAAAAGTCATGCGAGTTCAGTGAAAACTCTATTAGCTGGCAGAGTTTGATGTGCTTTTGTGTTGGTGTTGAGCTGAGATTTCATATATAAGTGAGAGAGACACGTAGCAGCCAGGGCTGAATAACTAGCTGTGGAAATGTTCATGTGCAAAGTGGTATCACACATTAAAAAGGTTCACACAGGCTTTGTTTCTCTGTCTCACTGGGGACTGGGGTGATGTTGCTCTTTGGTTCTGGTTATTGTTTGTGCATGTATTTTTCTGAAAGGGAGAAGAAAGAGTCGGCTGAGGTGACACGCAGAGAAAAAGGTTATCATGGGTGCAGCGTGTGTGTTAGGTCTGTCACTTTTTATAAAAGTGCTGTCAGAGAGTGACTAACACTTCAGCGTTTTGCTGTTATTTTTTTCTGTCTGGTGTCATACGACGGCTCTACGTCTGTTGAGAAGTTGGTTGACTTTTTCTATCATGGCTCCAGTTTTGTCATTATGCTAAAAACCTCCTGGAGCAACCCCTGTTTGTTGCATAACTTGCAGGTAAATCTTGCTGTCAGAGATGAGGAGGGGCCTCAGGGTCCTGGAGCTGTTTATCTGTTAGGGGTCAAAACCGCTGTAGCTATATGTTATATGCTATAGTATGACTTTTTTGTTTCGGTCAAATTTTTGGACATGTCAAATTATGGTGTTTTTCTGTCATTTATGGACAAATTGTTCTAATGTTCTAATATGTATCGACGGACTATAATAAAGTCATTTTTATCATTTTTAGACATTTTTAAATTTCAACATTTGGTCCAATTTTTCTGAATCCCATAATATGGTGTTTTTCTGTCATTTATGGACAAATTGTTATAATGTTCTAATATGTATCAACAGACTATAATAAGGTCATTTTTATCATTTTTAGGCATTTTAAAATTTCACAATTTTTGACAAAAAACGACATACTATAGTATGACTTTTTTGTTTCAGTCCAATTTTTGGACATGTCAAAATATGCTGTTTTTCTGTCATTTATGGACAAATTATGTTCTAATATGTATCAACAGACTATAATAGTCATTTTTAAAAATAATTTTTAGGCATTTTAAAATTTCACCATTTTGGACAAAAAACGACATGCTATAGTATGACTTTTTTGCTTCGGTCCAATTTTTTGACATGTCAAAATATGGTGTTTTTCCTGTCATTTGTGGACAAATTATGTTGTAATATGCATCAACAGACTATAATAAAGTAATTTTTATCATTTTTAGACATTTTAAAATGTCACCATTTTTGACAAAAAACGACATGCTATAGTATGACTTTTTTTGCTTGAGTCCAATTTTTCTAAATCCCATAATATGGTGTTTTTCTGTCATTCATGGACAAATTATGTTCTAATATGTATCAACAGACTATAATAAAGTAATAACATTAACATTTCCAAAAATTGGACTGAAACCAAAAAGTCATACTATAGCATGTTGTTTTTTGTCAAAAATGGTAAAATTTTAAAATGCCTAAAAATGATTTAAAAAATTACTTTTTTATAGTCTGTTGATACATATTAGAACATAATTTGTCCACCAATGACAGAAAAACACCATATTTTGACATGTCCAAAAATTGGACCAAAACAAAAAAGTCATACTATAGTATGTCGTTTCTTGTCAAAAATGGTGAAATTCTAAAATGGCTAAATATTATAAAAATGACTTTATTATAGTCTGTTGATACATATTGGAACAAAATTTGTCAATAAAAGACAGAAAAACACCATATTATGGGATTTAGAAAAATTGGACCGAAACAAAAAAGTCATACTATAGCATGTCGTTTTTTGTCAAAAATGGTGAAATTTAAAATGCCTAAAAATTACTTTATCATAGTCTGTTGATACATATTAGAACATAATTTGTCCATGAATGACAGAAAAACACCATATTATGGGATGTAGAATAATTGGACCGAAACAAAAAAGTCATACTATAGCATGTCTTTTTTTGTCAAAAATGGTGAAATTTTAAAATGTCTAAAAATGATTTAAAAAAATAAATACACCATATAATGCTTCGTGAAGCATTTGCTTTATTTTTTACCCCACTAGATGTTGGTTTTGGCTTTAAAAAAAAAGGCTTCAGCAATGGTGATTGAGTGTGTTTTCAGCCCTTTGTTGAACAAAGAGCGCCATCTCTTGGGCTCCGTAAATAAAGCAAATGCTTCAGGAAACTTCGTTGTCCCTTCACTACCTGTATCGATGTTCCTCTCTTTGCTGCTTCACTCATATCTGGTGCCTCTGCTTCATAAAGTACAAATTTGGAATAAAAAGTGCAGCCCCTGTGTGTGTCAGTGTGGGCTCGTATCTGCCTCTTTTTGTGTCCGTTTGACTGTTGGTTCAAGGTTGAACCTCGCTGCAGAAACATGTGGAGTAAAGGATGAAACAGTCTGACCACTGGAGGCAGTTTGTGCATGACCTCCACTTTGTAAAATATAGACAGCACTGAAGTAACTTGCAGGATGTTATTCCACTTGAATGGAATCAGCCTCCTCCTCTTCCTCTCTGGCTCCGAGCTGAGGTTACGGTGGGTTTAACCACAAACACAGCCATTGTGTCGTGGCAGGATAAATAATGCTCAGTTTGGGATTGGTTTCACACTCAAGCGCTCTGATTTGATTAAACTGCAGCCTCCTGATAACAAGCGTACTGTATTCAGCATCCTTCAAATGTTACCTCTTCCCCGCTGAGGTAATTGATTTAGTGTAGGTATGCTGCAGAATATCTGACATCTGGGGATTCAGAAGGATATTAATGTCCTTCACGTCCACAGTCGTGATGGAAAAAGATTTTTTACAGTATGTGGAAATAATTTTTTCGTGGAAAATCATGTTTTTTGTTGTCAGCCACCAGCAGTCCTGATCAATGCTGCCTTGTTGTAACCTCTCCCTCAAACTTGATGTGAGCAAGACATCCTTGTTCCAAAAATATGGTGCCAAAATAATACAGCTTTGAATATTGCTCACTTTGAAGGCTACAACTTGACGATATTTTGTGGCCCCCACCTTGATATGAAAGTTTAATGTATATGAATGGCACTTTGTTGTGTGTGGAAGGTCCCTTTATTTCCTTTTTTTGTAATTTTGTGTCTTTTCTTTAAATAATTTTGTGTCTTTTTTAGTAATTTTGTGGGGGTTTTTTGGTCATTTTGTGTCTTTTTCGGTCATTTTGTGTCTTTTTTTTTTATAATTTAGTGTCTTTTTTGGTAATTCTGTGTCTTTTTTTTAATCATTTTGTGTCTTTTTTAATATTTTTGTGTCTTTTTTAATAATTTTGTGTCTTTTTAAAATAATTGTGTTAATATTTTTGTGTCTATTTTAAGTAATTTAGTTTTTTAGTCATTTTTTTTGGTAATTCTGTGTCTTTTTTAGTAATTTTGTGTCTTTTTTTAAGTAATTTAGTTTTTTTCTGTCATTTTGTGTCTTTTTTCAGTAATTTTGTGTCTTTTTTTGGTCATTTTGATACTGCCTTGGTTTTGAGTTGGATTTTGTGGTTTTTATATAATTATTTCTCTGATATAAAGCAAAAATACCTCTTCCCCACTGAGCTAATTGATTTAGTGTAGGTATGCTGCGGAATATCTGTCATCTGGGGATTCAGAAGGATATTAATGTCCTTCACGTCCACAGTCGTGATGGAAAAAGATTTTTTACAGTGTGTGGAAATAATTTTTTCGTGGAAAATCATGTTTTTTGTTGTCAGCCACCAGCAGTCCTGATCAATGCTGCCTTGTTGTAACCTCTCCCTCAAACTTGATGTAAGCAAGACATCCTTGTTCCAAAAATATGGTGCCAAAATAATACAGCTTTGAATATTGCTCACTTTGAAGGCTACAACTTGACGATATTTTGTGGCCCCCACCTTGATATGAAAGTTTAATGTATATGAATGGCACTTTGTTGTGTGTGGAAGGTCCCTTTATTTCCTTTTTTTGTAATTTTGTGTCTTTTCTTTAAATAATTTTGTGTCTTTTTTAGTAATTTTGTGGGGGTTTTTTGGTCATTTTGTGTCTTTTTCGGTCATTTTGTGTCTTTTTTTTTTATAATTTAGTGTCTTTTTTGGTAATTCTGTGTCTTTTTTTTAATCATTTTGTGTCTTTTTTAATATTTTTGTGTCTTTTTTAATAATTTTGTGTCTTTTTAAAATAATTGTGTTAATATTTTTGTGTCTATTTTAAGTAATTTAGTTTTTTAGTCATTTTTTTTGGTAATTCTGTGTCTTTTTTAGTAATTTTGTGTCTTTTTTTAAGTAATTTAGTTTTTTTCTGTCATTTTGTGTCTTTTTTCAGTAATTTTGTGTCTTTTTTTGGTCATTTTGATACTGCCTTGGTTTTGAGTTGGATTTTGTGGTTTTTATATAATTATTTCTCTGATATAAAGCAAAAATACCTCTTCCCCACTGAGCTAATTGATTTAGTGTAGGTATGCTGCGGAATATCTGTCATCTGGGGATTCAGAAGGATATTAATGTCCTTCACGTCCACAGTCGTGATGGAAAAAGATTTTTTACAGTGTGTGGAAATAATTTTTTCGTGGAAAATCATGTTTTTTGTTGTCAGCCACCAGCAGTCCTGATCAATGCTGCCTTGTTGTAACCTCTCCCTCAAACTTGATGTAAGCAAGACATCCTTGTTCCAAAAATATGGTGCCAAAATAATACAGCTTTGAATATTGCTCACTTTGAAGGCTACAACTTGACGATATTTTGTGGCCCCCACCTTGATATGAAAGTTTAATGTATATGAATGGCACTTTGTTGTGTGTGGAAGGTCCCTTTATTTCCTTTTATTGTAATTTTGTGTCTTTTCTTTAAATAATTTTGTGTCTTTTTTAGTAATTTTGTGGGGGTTTTTTGGTCATTTTGTGTCTTTTTCGGTCATTTTGTGTCTTTTGTTTATAATTTTGTGTCTTTTTTTAAATAATTTTGTGTCTTTTTTAATATTTTTGTGTCTTTTTTAATAATTTTGTGTCTTTTTAAAATAATTTTGTTAATATTTTTGTGTCTATTTTAAGTAATTTAGTTTTTTTCTGTCATTTTGTGTCTTTTTTTGGTCATTTTGTGTCTTTTTTAGTAATTTTGTGTCTTTTTTTTAAGTAATTTCTTTTTTCTGTCATTTTGTGTCTTTTTTTAGTAATTTTGTGTCTTTTTTTGGTCATTTTGATACTGCCTTGGTTTTGAGTTGGATTTTGTGGTTTTTATATAATTATTTATCTGATATAAAGCATAAACCCCACTGAGGTAATTGATTTAGTGTAGGTATGCTGCAGAATATCTGACATCTGGGGATTCAGAAGGATATTAATGTCCTTCACGTCCACAGTCGTGATGGAAAAAGATTTTTTACAGTGTGTGGAAATAATTTTTTCGTGGAAAATCATGTTTTTTGTTGTCAGCCACCAGCAGTCCTGATCAATGCTGCCTTGTTGTAACCTCTCCCTCAAACTTGATGTAAGCAAGACATCCTTGTTCCAAAAATATGGTGCCAAAATAATACAGCTTTGAATATTGCTCACTTTGAAGGCTACAACTTCACCTGCAGCAGTAAGCAGGTGGCATTAAAACATGGAGCAAAAATATACTGTATATTTTTACTAAGAGGAGCAGACTCTTTTCCTCTTTGTCAGCAAGTTCTTTTATGAAAGACAGACAATAGGGCATCCTGCCAGCATTCTGATGTAGAAATATACGAAATGTCTCCAAGTCCTCAACTTCTACAGCTCTCTCTTCCTCTTTCTCTTACTCACCGCTCCTCAGTGGCTCCTTAATGCTTCAAGTTCCTCTCACACAGTCTGCACTTCAGAGGAACTGAAGGAGAATTTTTTTTTTCATATAAAAGGTGAAGGTCATCATTATGCAAAAGGCAGATTTTTTTCTGGCATCATGTATAATTCCAACTCTTCAGCATTTATTCGCTTTATTCTTAAAGTTATCTTTGTCCTTTTTGAACTTACATAACCTTTTGTTCCAGACCTCAGGATCACCATCCTATCTCTGACTGGTTGAGCTTATAGTGTTGGGATAACGAAGCTTCATGAAGCATTTGCTTTATTTACGGAGCCCAAGATATGGCGCTCTTTGTTCAACAAAGGGCTGAAAACACACTCAATCACCATTGCTGAAGCCTTTTTTTAAAGCCAAGACCGCCATCTAGTGGGGTCAAAAAATAAAGGAAATGCTTCACGAAGCTTCGTTGTCCCAAAACTAGTGATTGGGGCAGCCCATTGTCAATTTAGAAAAGAAACCAGGGACCATCGACAAAATAACAGAGAAGACAGTTGTGTCGACCACACAACTTCCAACAACGGGACACACACAGCTGTCTCCTGTGGTTATGGCCAGGGCCGGCTCTAGGCATAGGAGCCATAGGCGGTCGCCTACAGCGCCATCTGCTGGAGGGGCGCCGCCAGTCACCCTTGCGCGAGAAAAAAAAAAAATGAAAAAAAATTCCGATGCCCATTGTCGCCCTCCCTTCGTGTTCTGTCTTGAAAATAATAAATATTAACAAAATAAATTGACAGATAAACAATGATATTTTGTCACTTGTGGTGCCGAGCCACGTGACGTGTGGTCATTGCCTTGCCCCCCTTTAGACGGTCAGATCGCTGTCACAGAGGTCAGGTCACGTCAAGTGACAGACACGTTATGTTTTGATATATCTTGCAAGATGAAGAGAGAGAAAAAAGAGGAGAAGAAGTCCCAATATCAAGGTAACGTTATGTCATCTTTTTTAAATGCCATTTTGTGTTTCATGTGTATTAGCTTGCTAGCTAGGTTGAAATAAAGCAATGCTAGCTTAACACAGTTGAGTACATTTTTCATTTGTTTGTATATAGCTGTGTATGTGTATATTTGTTTTAAACTAGGGTTCTGAGAGAAAAGTAATTTCAGTTCTCTGTATGTGTACATGTGTAGCAGAACTGACAATAAAGTGACTTTTGACTCTTTTTTTTTTTTTACTTCATCATCTCTCTTGTCTCTAACTTTGTTAGCGGTCTCCAGCTGTGCTTCTTTGCGAATTTGCTTGTAAGTTAATAATTATATAGACAGACAGTTGTATTGTATAGCCTGGTTGGCACCATGGGCAAACAAAAACAGGAGTTCCACTCTCCGTGAAACAGCAAGTGGAGCTGTTCAACATGAATGGATCTTGCCTATAGGGCACCAAATGGGCTAGAGCCGGCCCTGGTTATGGCAGAGGTTTGATGGCAAAAGTAATGACTTGACCAAGTAAGGCTGGAGCAGCAAACTTCCTTGTGACTTTGTAACTCATCAAAAGTTCCAGAGTCTTTCTCTGAGTGTCCTTGAATAAAGGCATAAAGAACAGAATATGGAAACATTGCCAGCTTGGAACATTTTAAACTGTCTGAAGACAGTGTTTGTAATATGCAGACCACTGCATTTTGGCAGGACAAGTTGTGTCCAGACAGAATGACCTCCACGCTGACATGTTGCCTGTGAAGCAGTCAGGTCAACAGCTAGCTTATAGTATATATAAATAAATATATATAGCTTTAATGTGAGCTCCCACTTAGTCTTCCACTCTAGTCATCAGTCTGGACAGGAGACACACAGCGACTGTCTCATCCCAGGTCCTGTTATAACCCGAGGTGACTGGTGTGTGAGAGACAGAGACGGAGCATATGTTCAGGTGTGTGTGTGTGTGTGTGTGTGTGTGTGTGTGTGTGTGTGTGTGTGTGCGTGCATGCAGAAGCAATGAGCCTGTCAGTCCATACATTGAGCTTACACCCTGAGAATATATTACCATCTCCTCCCTTACATTAGGCTGCTTTTTTTATTACTATTCATAATTCTGGTGATATTGACACAGTGATAAGCTGAATTGAGTTTATGAGGCTTCTCCTCTGAGAGGGATACCAGCACACATTTCTGGTTGAGTCAGCAGAATAACATCAAAACTAATCACAATTTAATGGATCTCCAAGTCTCAAGGTCACAGAGATGTGAATAAAGCATAGCCTTGAGCACACTTGGATAACCCCGTACTCTGTAGCTCCAGTCCACTTCTGATGAGCTGAACATCAGGCTTGAATTTGCTCAGTGTGGACACTGCTCGCCACAGGCTTTATTTAAATGTATAGTTCCTCATTCAGTAATTCAGTAATATCTGTACACTAAGGCATTACCCAAGCTATTGTCTTTGAATACTTTCTGAATTCTGCACCCAACCCCGAGTCCATTTGTTCCCACTGAAGATGTAAGCCAAAATTCATAGTTCGTACACTTTAGCAGTGGTCAAATTCAAGCATTTTTCAAGGCCTTTCGAGGTAAATTTTCAAGCTTTTCCAGTATCTTACACCTGCTGTAAATTGCATGTTTTAGATGAGTACTTACATACTAAAAGGGGGAGATTTTATATAATTATTTCTCTGAAATAAAGCAAAATTGAAATCTTTGTCTTTGTCAGAAGATCAAACAGACATCAAGGGGTTCATTTTTAATTATAACTCAATTTCGGCCAAAAATGTAGTTACTGCAGTTAGGCTTTGTAGGGCAGTATACACCTAACAAATCATAAATAAGTTAATAGTTTTATCATTTAAAAGGCTGCGAAATCTTCTTTTTTTCCCTACAGTTTGGATCAGTGGACAGTATTTTTTTTTCAATATCTTTCAATGCTAAGGTAGTTGCTGATGTTAGGTAATGTACCTTTTTTTTTTCAAAATATTTTTATTGTCAATTTTCAGAGTAACAAATAACATACATACACAAATAATAATAAAGATGATAATAAAAGGTAAATAAACAAAAACTTGACACAAACTATGACATGTCAAAACAGATTATACACAATATAATGTCCGAGTTCAATGTCCACTTAAGTGTATCAAATGGCACAATAGGTACTCTTCAAGAACACGTAATAATAATAATAATAAAAATAGTAAAAATAAATAAATAAATATAATAAAAAATATAGATAGATGAATAAATAAATAAATAAACAAGACAGGTAGTGTATCAAATGTCACAATAGGTACTCTTCAAGAACACATGATGATAATAATAATTATAGTAAAAATAAATAAATAAAAAATATAGATGGATGGATGGATGGATGGATGGATGGATGGATGGATGGATGGATGGATGGATGGATGGATAGATAGATAGATAGATAGATAGATAGATAGATAGATAGATAGATAGATAGATAGATAGATAGATAGATAGATAGATAGATAGATTGATAGATAGATAGATAGATAGATAGATAGATAGATAGATGATAGATAGATAGATAGATAGATAGATAGATAGATGATAGATAGATAGATAGATAGATAGATAGATAGATAGATAGATAGATAGATAGATAGATAGATAAACAAAGAAAGAAAGGAGACAGGTAGTGTAGCTTGTAATAATCACTTTATAAGTCATTGTTTAGGCATGCATAAAGAAAATTTTTTTATTCTCTTTACATGTATCTAAACTAGCACATTACAAGGAGAAATCTTCTTTGGATGGGGGCAAATTAGAAAGTATAGTAATAGCAGCTCTGCAAGCTTGACAAAAGGCAGCAGTAAAGCATAATGTTCCTGTAAAAGCCCCTAAGTGTTGATTGGTGTGTAGGGGATCTGCTTCTGACTTTACTGGCAATCTAGGATTAAGGGAGGAAAGGTTTTTATGGCATGATGATTTGCCTCCTCTAGATTCACACAGTCTGAGCCAAAACAATATCGAGCTGACGCCTTTGTTACAGTTAACAGTGAGTCCTCGGGAGAGGCTAGGGTAATGTGGGTGGAAGTGACATTATGGGATTTCTGACAGTCCCGTTTTTCTCTGAAACATTGATAAGTTAACCTCTGAGAGCTTTAGAGTGATGAGAGCTTCAAAACATGGGCTTTTCCAAGCACTTCATATGCTTTTACCGCACCATAATGTCATAAAGCCTTATTAGTTGTGTTGTAGCTACACTCTAAGAAAAGATTCAGGAGGTTAGTTAGTGAGTATGGCTTAAAAACATGAGTTTTTTCAGCATAAAAAATACTATTTGTTACATGTCCATTGTTTTATTAAGTTGATAACTTATTTCAAGAAGCTGATCAAAATTTAAAATGAAGAAAGATGTCTTAACTCAGAAATATATTGATTTTGGATAAGCATTTCTGCCTTCACTTAACAAGGAAAAGTATTAAGGTAATGAAACTTAATATTGTATTACAATATGTCTGACTTAAGTGAAATAAGTTACTTATACTCAATAAAAATTGAGGTAATAATTTGCATGGACTTTTCTGAGTAGAAAGAAAGTAAAATAAAGGAGTTATAGCAACTTAAATAGAGTAATTTGACCACTTGAATTGGTTCAACCTAATGAAACTTGTAGAGGACAAAACAAATCATGTTGGTTGTACGAGACTATTTGAGTTAGTTCAGCTATAAAAGTCTCATGGGAAATACTCAATAATGTCTTAGTTGGAATTACTTAAAAAGATGAATGTAAATTGTTACAACAATTTTTTAAAGTTGAACCAGTGTCATTTTTTTTAGAGTGTAGTTGTTGTTTACCAGCAAAATTAACCCTCTGAAATCTTGGGCTATTAGGTCCTTTAAAAAATCTTCACCATGCCATGTTGGTATCAGTTTTTCCAGTGTTACCTCACCTATATGTCCTGATAATTATTTTTTTTACCTTTGACTTACTTGATAAAAATATTGAACCCAAAAGAAACAAAAGAAAACACAAAGTCTGATCTTGAAAATTATATTTCAATACACAGAATTTTAAATGTTGCAAATATGAATACAGGTTGCAAATATTTCATATAACAGGTAAAATGAGGATACTCATTATTACCATTATTAGAACTATTAATGTCTTGAAGAAGATTTTTTACTAGTGATTGAGACCAGGCGGCAACCTCCGGGTCTGAGCAGGGAGGCAAACCAGGAAGTGCCTTAAACTGCATTCTACAGAAAATTCCAGCAGGGGGCGCTAAGTTCGGCTGCAGAATGATTTCTGTCCATTAATTTCAATGCAAAATGAGAAAACTTGATTGAACTCACTTGATTTATAACCTCAGAAATGTTTTTTAGGACAACACTATGGTCTCAATCACTATTAAAAAATCTTCTTCAAGACAATTCGATGTTAATAGTGTAAATAATGGCCCCATTTAGAAGAAAATAGAAGATTAAGAATCATATGATTTGGGGCGGGGCTACCTTTGATTGACAGGTGGCTAACAGGGCGAGCCGCCATCAGGAGAGAAGCAGAACAATGCGTATCCATGGAAACGTTTCAATAAAGTTATATATAACGTTATATATATATATATATAAGGACATTTAGCGGTTTGGTCTCATAACTTTGACCCTTTCACTGTATTTTTTTACCTAATAACAGTTTATTTTAATGTTTTGTTCAGTAAAAATGTCTTGTTCAGCGTTTGGTTGTCTTCTCCTCTTTCTATCCTCCTTGAAAACAGCAGGAAACAGTGGAAATAGTGAGTGAAAATGTGCTAATGGAATTATTGCAACAATAACATTTTGATAAATAGCAATCGATAGAAACAGTGAAGTTTCTTGTGAATGTTTTTAAAATATTATATATTCTCGTCCGCTTATCCGGGGCCGGGTCGCGGGGGGCAGCAGGCTAAGCAGGGCATAATATATCAGAATAGGAATGGTTTGGGATAAAGTCTCCTGTAAACCTTTTTTTTTTTTTAAATGAAGGCCTCTCTGAACTTGATATATTTCAGAAGTATTCTTCAGCTTTAGCTTTTGAAAAATCTGCTGGAAGAAGAAGTTGGAACGACTATAAGGACTTTTATTTCCACTATAACAGCTCTTTACCTTTTCCATTTTATTCAGGTGTTGGGAGCACTTACGTTGCTGAGACACATTTAGGGAGGATAAAATTTTAGCACAGGGAGACATCACGTTAGTGTGAAAACATATTATTATAATTTGTCCTTTAAAACTGGCACCTCAAGGCCAACTCCTTGTAAATGGACCCGAACAGTAGTTTCACGACTAAAATACTAAAATAACTTTCACATTATGAGGAGAGTTATTCTGTTTTATTCATTATTGACAACACTAGGGCGAAGGAGCTCTATATATATTTAAGAGCTTTGTCAATACACAACAAATTCAATTAAAGAACAACAGGAGCCAAGTGGAGGAAAGTGTCTGAGGTGGGATGGAGATATAAAGAAGAGGAAAACAAGTTTGATCAGCTCTGTGTTTGTACTTACTCAATGTAACATTGCCTCTAAACAAATCTAACAAAACTCGCCTTGTGATGTCTTTTTTTAAGTCATTTTGTGTCTTCTTTTAGTCATTATGTGTCTCTTTTGGTCATTTTGTGCCTTTTTTTACTCATTTTGTATCTTTTTTTAATCATTTTGTGTCTTCTTTTAGTAATTTTGTGTCTTTTTTTAGTCATTTTGTGTCTTTTTTGGTCATTTTGTGTCTTTTTTTAGTCATTTGTGTCTTTTGATCATTTTGTGTCTTTTTTGGTCATTTTGGGTCTTTTTTTAGTCATTTTGTTTCTTTTTTGGTCATTTTGTGTCTTTGTTTAGTCATTTTGTGACTTTGTTTAGTCATTTTGTGTCTTCTTATAGTCATTTTGGGTCTTTTTTGGTCATTTTGGGTCTTTTTTTAGTAATTTTGTGTCTTTGTTTAGTCATTTTGTTTCTTTCTTGGTCATTTTGGGTCTTTTTTTAGTCATTTTGGGTCTTTGTTTAGTCATTTTGTGTCTTCTTATAGTCATTTTTGTGTCTTTTTTGGTCATTTTGTGTCTTCTTTTGTCATTTTGTGTCTTCTTATAGTCATTTTGTGTCTTTGTTTAGTCATTTTGTGTCTTCTTATAGTCTTTTTGTTTTCTTTTTTGGTCATTTTGTGTCTTTGTTTAGTCATTTTGTGTCTTTTTTGGTCATTTTGTGTCTTTTTTGGTCATTTTGTGTCTTTTTTGGTCATTTTGTGTCTTTTAGTTATTTTGTGTCTTTTTTAGTCATTTTGTGTCTTTTAAGAGCTTTGTGAATACCTTTGTTGAGCTTTGTTTGATCAGCTCTGTGTTTGTACTTACTCAATGTAACATTGCCTCTAAACAAATCTAACAAAAACTCGCCTTGTGAATGTTAGTCTTTGGGAGGATCAATTTCCCAGATGATTGGCGCCTGGATGCTCTGCTGTTTGTGGCTATTTTGTCAATTTGGTGTCTTCTTTTAGTCATTTGGTGTCTTCTTTTAGTCATTTGTGTCTTTTGATCATTTTGTGGGTTTTCCTTTAATCATTTTGTATCTTTTTTTAGTCATTTTTTGTCTTTTTTTGGTCATTTTTTGTCTTTTTTGGTCATTTTGTATCTTCTTTTTTGTCATTTTGTGTCTTTTTTGTCATTTTGTATCTTTTTTTAGTCATTTTGTGTCTTTTTTTAGTCATTTAGTGTATTTTTTTAGTCATTTTGTGTCTTTGTTTAGTCATTTTGTGTCTTTTTTGGTCATTTTTTGTCTTTTTTTAGTCATTTTGTATCTTTTTTTAGTCATTTTGTGTCTTCTTTTAGTCATTTTGTGTCTTTTTTGGTCATTTTGTGTCTTTTTTTAGTCATTTTGTGTCTTTGTTTAGTCATTTTTTGTCTTCTTATAGTCATTTTGTGTCTTCTTTTGGTAATTTTGTGTCTTTTTTTAGTCATTTTGTGCCTTTTTTATTCATTTTGTGTCTTTTTTTAGTCATTTTGTATCTTTTAAGAGCTTTGTCAATACACAACAAATTCAATTAAAGAACAACAGGAGCCAAGTGGAGGAAAGTGTCTGAGGTGGGATGGAGATATAAAGAAGAGGAAAACAAGTTTGATCAGCTCTGTGTTTGTACTTACTCAATGTAACATTGCCTCTAAACAAATCTAACAAAACTCGCCTTGTGAATGTTAGTCTTTGGGAGGATCAATTTCCCAGATGATTGGCGCCTGGATGCTCTGCTGTTTGTGGATCAGGTTTCTGAGACGAACACGCTGATGAATTATTTCAGGGTCTGCTGGAGGGAGTGTGGGGAGGAGGTCTGGTGGGACCGGAGGAGGTGCGTGTACACAGAACAACCCTCTATAGACAAGAAAATACCACACCACAGATCCCATTTGATAAAAGATATTTTCCTGAGACACGCATGGAAAGATTTTCATTGTTGCTAATTTCACGCTGTCTTTTATAACTGTCTGCTCTGCATGTGGGCAAGAAGTGCTGAGAGTGCAACCAGTGATTTAAATAGTAATTTTGAGGCATTCTCTTGCTGGGATCATTTGTAGTGAATTGCAGGCAAACCTTAAAACTACGCTTGGTGCATGGAGAAAAAAACAAAAAAACAAAGGCAGAATGTGATTAACTCTATGGAGTCTTATAGGGCTATTTTGTCAATTTTTGAATCCTTTTCATGTCGATTTGTGTCTTAGTCTCTGATGTTGAGTCATTTTAGTTATTTTGTGTCCTTTTTTTAGTCATTTTGTGTCATTTTTGGTAATTTTGTATCTTTTTTTTAGTCATTTTGTGTCTTTTTTGGTTATTTTGTATATTTTTTTAGTCATTTTGTGTCTTTTTTTGTCATTTTGTGTCTTTTTTTTAGTAATTTTGTGTCTTTTTTTGTCATTTTGTGTCTTTTTTGGTCCTTTTGTGTATTTTTTTAGTAATTTTGTGTCTTTTTTTAGTCATGTGTCTTTTTTGGTCATTTTGTGGGGGTTTTTAGTCATTTTGTGTCTTTTTTGGTTATTTTGTATATTTTTTAATCATTTTGTGTCCTTTTTTGTCATTTTGTGTCTTTTTTTGGTCATTTAGTGTCTTTTTTTGGTAATTTTGTGTCTTCTTTTTACTTTCTAAACACTATCATGCTCAATAAAGAATCTTAAATGTTGCAAATGTGAACAAAGGTGTCAAATCTAACATATAAGAGGGTTCCATCCAGTTCTATCATTTTATACTAAATATATTTGAGCTTGTCTCCAGTTTTACTTGGTATATCATCATCAAACTGAAACTGGCCTCATGGAGTTTACAGCCAGAACTTTAGAGGTAAATTTACAGTAGGGCTCCACGCTGCTTTGTTTTCTAGTCTGGATGTGATGAAGAAATCATGATTTGGTGCTTTTGGAGACTCCAGAGGGTTTAGAGGGAGATCTCTTGCAGTTCCCCTCCTTCACTCTCTGCTCAGAATGTAAAATGGCGGCTGGATCACAGACTCTTTCATTTTACAGCTAAGCAGTCACAAGTATATGATTCTGAAAACATTTGAGGGGAGAAAAAGCCAATGCGGTAGCAGAATCTTTGTTCATATTTGATCAGCGCTGCCTAGTTTGACAGTTTGACACCAGTTCACCAGCAGTCATTGACATGATCGATAGACTCGACTCTGATGTTCTTTTTCTTGGCGGAATCCTGCAACAGCAATTAGGACCACTACGAGGAGGCAGAGGAGCATGATTTTTGACACAGATTATCTGTTTAATGCGTTACTATGGGTACAAGAACCTAAAATCAACAAGTCCTCCAAACCAAATGACCACAGAGATGTTTGTTCGAACCTGGTCTCACAGAAATCCGTGAAATAGCCACGGATTCGCTTAACTCAAAATCCGTGGAATAGCCACGGAATCACTCAAATTTCCGTGAAACTGACACGGATTTTGCTACAATGCAAGTTAATGTCATATCCCGTGGCTATTCCATGGATATTTGTTCCTATTGGTTTGTTCCAAGTCACGTGACTTTCAAGGTCCCGGTGGTCAGAACAAAAAACATGGCGGACAGTTCTCTCATTTTTTGTGAAAAAATCAATATTTTGACTTAGTTTCTGCATAAAAATGGATTTTGATCACATTTCTAGCAAGAAATATATGTTTTATTTTCTAAATATTCACTCAGTAAATGTACATAATCACTTTGTATGTTGGAATAGCCACGGGATATGACTGTCATTAACTTGCATTGTAGCGAAATCCGTGTCAGTTTCACAGGAATTTGAGTCATTCCGTGGCTATTCCACGGATTTTGAGTTAAGCGAATCCGTGGCTATTTCACGGATTCCTGTGAGACCAGGTTGGTTTGTTCATACCGAAAAGGTCCTCTTAGGGAAGGAGGGAGAGTTGGTAAATGTGTCAAACAAACACAGGACTTTGACCCTGGGAAGTCATTTGGTAGCCTGAACTTAACCCTCCATAATCCATACCATGCCATGTTGGTATCATTTTTTTCAACATTACCTCACCTATATGTCCTGATAATTAATTTTTAACTTTGACTTACTTGATAAAAATGTTGAACCCAAAAGAAACAAAGGAAAACATAAAATCTGATCTTGAAAATTATATTTCAATACACAGAATTTTAAATGTTGCAATATGAATACAGGTTGCAAATATTACATATAACAGGTAAAAATGAGGATAATCTCTAGTTCTATATTTTTATACTAAATATATTTGACATTATCACCATTTTACTTGGCCAAATATCATCAAAAAAAAATCTGGTATGGAGTTTCAAGCCAGAACTTTAGAGGGAAACTGATGGCAAGACTCGACATTGCTTCATTTTTATGTCTTCACATCACGAAGAAGTAACGTGCCGGTGGTTTCATGGACTCTAAAGAGTTGCACATTACATTAACAACCTATTTAAAACACTAACTGTTACGTTTATGTATGAGGATGTGTTTATTAGTAGTGTTGGGACAACGAAGCTTCATGAAGCATTTGCTTTATTTACGGAGTCCAAGAGATGGCGGTTGTCGTGGCAATTTTGACAACTGCACTACACTACTGGTCAAAAGTTTTAGAACACACCAACTTTTCCAGAATTTAATTGAAAATGATGCATTTTAATGTCTCAGTGTACTCTGAAATTAATGCACATTTGCAACATTTAAAATTCTTTATTGAGCATGATAGTGTTTTGAAAGTAAAAAAAAGATTCAAAATCAAATTATGTTGGACTAAAGGACTAAAAAAAGACACAAAATGACCAAAAAAAGACACAAAATGACAAAAAGACACCAAAAGACACAAAATGACTAAAACAAAGACACAAAATGACCAAAAAAAGACACAAAATGACTTACAAAGACATGAAAAGAATTTTAAAAAAATGGACAAAATAGCCCAAGACTCCATAGAGGTAAGTTGTTAACCAACTTCTTGTTCCCTGAAAAAAGGCCTACTTGTATAATTCTGAAATGTACATTATTTTTCAGTTTTGGTTAACCTTACCTTTTTTTATTTACCTCTGGCAGTTCACCACTTACCTTTGTACCCTTTCAAGCTGTTCATTTGACTTGAACTGCTTGAATTTCAATAAAAAAAAATTGGGGTGTTCTAAAACTTTTGACCAGTAGTGTAAGTTAATGGGTGAGCTGGCCAAACACAAAGCACTCAATACTCAATATAGTTTTATTAGCACATTCGTATTCCATACACCGCACAATTCCAAATGGCTCTTCTACAGTACAACAAAGTCCCATACACCGCTCGACTTATATCTGTTGTATTTCCTAACATTGATTCTTCAGCAAGACTCAATGCGGCCCTATCTTCCTCCCCTATACATCACCTCAGGACAGACCCCACTCATCTATGTGTTCCCCTCAATCATGGTGTTATCAGAGCTAAATTCACAGAGTCAGTTCCCACAATGCCTTGTGTCTTGAATATCAAGTAGGTCGCTGCCTACTTCATGTCCCACCATGCAGGAAACACCAAATTTCCTTCACACGCTCTTTGTTCAACAAAGGGCTGAAAACACACTCAATCACCATTGATGAAGCCTTTTTTTAAAGCCAAGACCGCCATCTAGTGGGGTCAAAAAATAAAGGAAATGCTTCACGAGGCTTCGTTGTCCCAACACTATTTATTAGTGTTAGTCAGAGGAGCGTGTGGCAGCGATGATTGGAAATATTTCTATCCGGGTAGAACCGCTGGTGGAGGAGACGTTGACGCTAGTAATAGGAATTTGGCCTCTTTTTAGTGATCCAGATCATTTGGCTCAGCTCACCAAGAAGATCCGGCTCTTTCGGCTCCCAAATGGCTCTTCATTTTACCACTTATACCTTTTATAATTCAGCCAAATTTATGTATAATTTGACACCAAGATTGACCTTTTAAGTGACTTGGAAGATATATCGGTTCTCATAGACTTTATATGGGTGCCATCTCCGATTCACAATCTTGATGAAATGCTCCCACCAAAAATTGAAAACTTATAGTGATGGAGAGCATGTGGAAAAAAATGTGGTGCTTTTGTCCAACGTGTCCCCTTTATTCTTAAATCTGGTCCTAAGCCGCCTGACTATAAGGAATCCACATTAATCCAAATACACTGCAAGTCCTGAGCTAACTACATTTACTCACTTGGACTTACTGCACCTTACTGAACTGAACAATTTAAGTTTGCAAACACAGTAATTGAAATGTCTGTCTCTGAAGGATGTGTTTGTTAATTAATCATTTGATGCTGGCGTCACTGGGCCCACTGGTTGTGCTTTATCTTTGACAGAGAAGGTAGAAGAAGAATGATTCTACTGCAAACGCAATATCAAAGCATGTTGTCATCTGTGTGATAGTACTGAGCCGAGGAACTTAAATTATTCAAAAATAGCAGGAGGGGGGCTACTCTAAAATCTCCCGCTGTGTGAGCTCTGTAAAATCACTTAAAAATGGAACAGCACAACGGGAGCCAGCCAAAAAGAAAAGGATATGGCAGGATAAGAGAAAAAATAGCATAACCCTGCGTGCAGTTATTTTGACTTCAGACCTGGCCAAGGTAACCATGATAATCTTGTTAATGTATTCTTCTTGAGGCAAAGCTTGCCTGAATGAGAGAAACACGGCTCTGACCATCAATATATTCATCCTTCTCAACTATAAAACACCTAATGCTGCAATCTTTCACTGTCTCTGATTCTGAGGCCCCGAGGTTCTGGGTTTTACTACTATGAAACATTTTTCAGAGTCCCAAAACCAACTTCACAGTTTTTGTTCTTCTTCAAAAAATGGCCACACGTGAAGGCAGGGCCACAGGCTAGTCACCATAAAGAGGCTGAGATGCTGAGTTCAAATAGTTGTTCATTCACAGTGTCCACTATTTTAGCATGCTGTTAGCAGTTGTAAAAAATACTGCAGTTTCTGTGAATTTAGGCTACAAAACAGGCGGCAACCTCCAGGTCTGAGCAGGGAGGCAAACCAGGAAGTGCCTTAAGCTGCATTCTACAAAAAATTCCAGCAGGGGGCGCTAAGTTTGGCTGCAGAAACATTTCTGTCCATTAATTTCAATGCAAAATGAGAAAACTTCTCACTTGATTTATTACCTGAAAAATGTTTTTTTGTTCATTTCCATGTTTATTTTTCTCCACCAACTTTCCAACCAATAAGTAATAATACTGCAAGTATATTCCAGCCCAGTTCCTTCGTACACGCCCCTCTGCAAATCTTTTTTATTTGCTCCGCTTACATTTCTGCCTTCAAAATTTTTTCTCATTATGTTGACTATTTTCTCGATATTTTTACTTTTTTTCCCGATTTCGACTTTTTTTTAAAATTTTGACTTTTTCTCATGACTTCAACTTTTTTCATTATTTTGACTATTTTCTCGTTAGTTTGACTTTTTTCGTGATTTCGACTTTTTTTCTCATTTCAAATCATTTCTTGTGACTTCGACTTTTTTCTTCTTATTTTGACTTTTTCTCATGACTTTTTTCATCATGTCAACTATTTCCTTGATATTTTGACATTTTGACCTTTTTTTCGCGATTTCAACTTTTTTTAAAATTTTGACTTTTTCTCGTGACTTCAACTTTTTTCCATTATGTTGACTATTTTCTCAATATTTTGACTTTTTTTTTTAATTTTGATTTTTTTTTCTCGTGACTTCAACTTTTTTTCATTATTTTGACTATTTTCTCGTTATTTTGACCTTTTACCATGATTTCAAGGCTAAATTTCACTTGGATTCGGACTAACCAAACAGACTTGTAAAAGCACCCTAAAGTGACTAAAAATCAATCAAAAGCTCCAATCTAACACTGTGTTTTTTCCCTCTTTTTGTTACTTATCCAGTCAAATGATGTACCCGTTTGCTTTTCATGAATCTGTATTTTCCATGAATGTACCCCATGCTGCTGATGCAGCGATCCCAGTGACACCATCAGGACTCTCTCAGATGCACACCATGATGGGAGTTTGAGTTACTAAGCCCAACTGATCAATAACAATGGGATTGTAAAAGTCTCATCTGACGGGACTGTTTGCAAACAATATAGAGACCAAACAGCTCCAGTCTTCAGACTGGCAGCATTAATGTTTGTATCAGTCCAGTTTGGCAGATCTGCTACTTTGTGGCACAAAAAAGTGAGATGTCATAGTTCTGCTCAGAGCTAAAGATTTCTCACAGCGACATATGGTAGAATAAAGAAAGTCAGATCCATCCTCCCGGGGTATTGAAATGTTACCAGTGAAAAATGTGTATATTAACAATTAATAAAGTGTAATGTAGAAGGTTTTGTATATACTCACAAAACCCAGAAAACTACCATCCATCTCTGCAGCTGGAGGTTTTAGTTCAATGTTTTAGGGATTAAGTGTCTAGTTTCCGATGGGCAAAATATGCTGAGTTAATACCCAGAAATAAGCTCGAGCAAATCTCTTGTCAAACCTTTTATCTCTCGTTCCTCCTTTTTATTTGGTTAGGTGCCTATTCAAGTTTTGAAAGTAATGCATGTATAAGGGTGGAGAACACTCTGATATTAACTCCATTCCCACGCTCTCGCAGGTTGTTGCAGCATTTTGCAGTTGACACAATTTATTACACAGATTTGGTGCTACATTTATTTTAAAAAGACACAAATATTAACTATCCTATTTTGTTAGATTGGTGTTTTTTCCAATGGAAATTATTATTTGGTGGCTCTGATAAGTCTCAAATGTTAAAATATGTGATTTTCCAATGTCATCTGGTGGTTCTAACAACTCTTTTAAAGTTAAACCTTAAAAGTAAGACAAACATAGTACATATACTCAAATTGTTAATTCAGTGAATCACTTTTTGTATCAATACGCTTCTAATGCACAAGCTAATTTTTGACCAATGTGTGTAAACTTGATGTAATAATTAGGGCAGGGACTCGATTAAAAAAAATTAATCTAATTAATTAGAGGCTTTGTAATTAATTAATCGAAATTAATCGCATTTTAATCGCATATAAATATTTGACCTGAGAACAGTGAGAAGTCATTTTTTTCACATGGAGTTTTAGTATAACATTGAATAATGACTGAATACATAAGCTTAAGCAACAAAAATATTGTTTATTTTTGTTCAAGTCCAACAGACCAGTGCAATTTTTGCCATTAAGTGTAGCAATAGCATATTTAGAAATATAGTACATTTCATAAATCCAGGTAGCCTATAGGTAGGTAGACCTTCTGTAAACTAGAATACTTTGGTTTTTTAAGTAAAACACAATCCACGCTAGCTAGCACACTAGCCGCTAGCTGCTATATGTTTAGCATTGAGGTGATACTTGAGGCTGGATGTGCTGCTGTGATATGTGAATTCCTTGTTGCATAGCAACACAACCATGCTCTTATGGACGCTTCCATCCGTTGGTTTTTAGTAACTAAATGTCCCATCATCCACGGGGCCAACCAAAGGTCTCATCAGCTTCTTCCTTCATGTTCACTGTGGTTTGTTGTTGTCTCAACTCATCAACGCTAGTTGGTGCTCCAGTATAATCGGTCCGCCTGAAACTCATCCAGTGAGAAACGTTCCGCGGTGCAAAATAAAGTGCGATTAAAATGCGCCAATTTTTTCAACGCATTAATTTTTGCGTAATTAATTAATCTTAATTAACACGTTAAAGTCCCGGCCCTAGTAGTAATACAAAAACTATTTTTCTTCATAAAATATGAAAGGAAAAATGGATATAATGATCTGTTGTGATAAAAAAAAAAAAAAAAAAAAAAGGGATATTCAAACACATAGCCAGCATGAAATAACATGGGAAATTATGCAGGTCGTTTTTTACCCATGTTGTGCATTAGAAGGTGTTTATATGTTGTGCATCAAAGGGTTAACAATTTGATAGTTTTCCATCTTTCCTGAGCTTTTTTTGTCCCCTTTCCCAACAAGATATCTGATATGATATCTGACATGGTTGGAACAAATGGATTCCTAGATTCTTATGGTATCATTGTGGTGTTTAGCCACTAAAGTCTCTGACAGACAGAAAGTTGTTCTCACAGGGTGAAACCAGCAGCAGGAATCTGTTTTTATATATATATTTATTATCACACTACAACTAAAAACACTTTGGCCTTTTTATTTATTTATTATTAGTCATTCTGGGCCTCTGAGTCCGACTGTTAGCGTAGCTGAGAAACTTAACATTAACACCCTTAAACAAGCTTCTCCCCTCTTTTACTTTTATTACATCATTATTAATATTTTGATGGCTTTTTTGGCTGTTTATGTTTCTGTGTGTGTGTAAATGAACTCCAAGATAGTAACGTTTTTATTTTGCATCTCAAACTAATTTGTATGAAGCTGCTTCCCTGTTGCTAAATCCCATAAATGTTCAGAATAATGTTTCTTGCTGGAATGAGTGCTGCACTGCAGGACTCTGCAGTTCAGGAGAAACAGTGACATTTAAAGTTATTTAACGGCGGTACAATGTGAAGAAAATGAAAATTACAACCCAAACCGATGCAGGTAGAAAGAGTTATTATGACTCATATATACAGACGCCTGCAACTGTGATTGTGATGTATATGGAACACCAAATCCACATGAAAGCTGTCCAGTCAAGCAGCATCAAATCAGTGGCTGCTAATTACTAAACTAATCAATACACATCTCGTTCAAAAATGCTTAGTGGCATTTTGCTGTTGCCATTTAGTCATTCCCCTAACAGTCCCTATGACAAGATAAATGGAGCCATTCAGAATAATGAGTGCCACAAGTGCGTAGGTCAAAAGCTCTTTATAGTATTAAATTAGAGGAAGGGTGTTGAGTCACGGGTATTAAGTCAGTTGAAGGGTGAAATTTGCACACAGCATGAAGCCGTGGAATTTAGGACAGCACAGCAGTAATTGGACTAGATGCTTTAGCTCATAACCTTTTTTTTCTCTGAGCGCAGAGGGAATGAGAACAATTTGCTCTGTAAATGTTCTGCCGGATACGACCAGTGGTCATACATGGACAATAACTCTGAGGAAAGGGTTGCTTCAGTCATATAACTCATACCTGTTCACGTTTATTCTATATTATAAGCTACTGTTAGGCCAGTTAACGCTCTATGGCAGCGGTTCTCAACCTTGGGGTCGGGACCCCAATTGGGGTCGCAAGATGATTTCTGGGGGTCACCAAATCATTTGTTTTAGTCTTTTTAGGTCATTTTGTGTCTTTTTTTTGATCATTTTGTGGTCAATTTGTGTCTTTTTTGGTAATTTGGTTTCCTTTTTTTGGTCATTTTGTGTCCTTTTTGGTCATTTTGTGTCTTTTTTGGTCAATTTGTGTCTTTTTTGGTCATTTTGTTTACTTTTTTTGATCATTTTTTTAAATGTGCGTGTGAGATTGTGTTCAGTGAGCGGGGGTCACGGACAACATGCATGTTAAATTGGGGGTCGCGACTCAAAAAGGTTGAGAACTACTGCTCTATGGTACGGTGTTGCCCCATTTTTGGCCTGTCAAATTTCTACAATGCATGTTTTTGAATGATGCCATACTTTAAAAGGGAAGAGTATAGGGAACCAATAGCAATGCTTTAATTTGTCACATGACCTCCAGGAGGCCATGTTGAAATCCTATTTTGCAAAGGAAACAGCTTTGCGCCACAAAAAAACAAACAAAAAACCCTCAAATGTAATTTCCTGGCCCTTTTCCATCTGGAAAAAAAATCTACTCCTACTTATAGGTGAGCAAACCTTCCTTTTTTAATAGTTTCATACACAAGACAATAATTTCAATGGATCGTTGGTTCAATGTTTCCTACAGGCAACATTCAGACAAGAAACCAGTTCAAAAAAGTTCCTATTGTGATGTTTTTAAATTTAAAATGTTATGTATTGTACCTGTTGAAGCTACTGAAGCTTTTACACATGTTAAATAAATGTTAAAATTAATTTTAAAAACTTTTTCACTTGTGCACCGTTATGGTACAATGTTGAAACATTTCCACACAAAAAAAAAAAAACAACTGTAACATTTCTTCAGATTTTGTTTATTTAGTCTATTTTAAGACAGAAAAACATTTTTTTCCTAACTGGCATCATAATGTGTACCATAGAGGGTTAAGAGTGTGAAATGAGAAGAGCCATCCCTGTTGTTAGCCTAGCTTAGCATTGAGACCGAAAATGGGGAAACACTTAGCCAGAATCAACATGTTGCATCATGTTTGTTGTCAAGTCAAACAATTACATTTGCACTGAACCCAAGTCATGGTAGACTCTGAGATGGGAAATGTGTCTGAGTGGTGAGTTAACTCTGTATCGCCTGCGTGTAATACACACAAACATAAAGTTAGCCGACTCACCAGGAGCTGCCATAACAGCCACCTGCACAAACTCGCAACCTCCTGGTCTGAGCAGGGAGGCAAACCAGGAAGTGCCTTAAGCTGCATTCTACCAAAAATTCCAGCAGGGGGCGCTAAGTTTGGCTGCAGAAAGATTTCTGTCTATTAACTTCAATGCAAAATGAGAAAACTTCTCACTTGATTTATTACCTCAGAATTTGTTTTCAGGACAACACTATGGTCTCAATCGCTAGTAAAAAAAATCTTTTTCAAGATAATTTGATGTTAATAGTGTAAATAATGGCCCCATTTAGAAGAAAATAGAAGATAAAGAATCGTATGATTTGGGGCGGGGCTAGTTTTGATTGACAGGTCACTAACAAGGTGAGCCGTCATCAGGAGAGAAGCAGAACAATGCGTATCCACGGCAACATGTCAATAAAGTTATATATAAGGTTATGTAGATATAAAAAAGGACGTTTAGCAGTTTGGTCTCATAACTTTGACCCTTTCACTGTATTTTCACTTAATGACAGTTTATTTGAACGTTTTGTTCAGTTAAAATGTCTTGTTCAGCGTTTGGTTGAACTGCTTTCAAGTAAGTTCTGTAAGTATAGTATGTACAGTTCATGGTGGTAAACTAATAAAGTTTTATCCTAACACTGGGCCACTTAAATGGAACAGAGCCAGCGTCCTGCTGCAACAAATCAAAAGAGAGAAAGGTTTGTCCCACATTTATTCATCATACGAATACGAATACGAAAACTTTATTATCTACTGAGTGGAAATTCCTTTTTGGTTTCACCATAGACGTGTCTCAAAACAAACAGAATAAATAGTAAAACAATAAAGAAAAACATTTCAAGGATAGAAAAATATAAAATAGCCTACAGCAATAACTGTACTTCACACATCACCCATTCAAGTAAAAGCAGTACAAATCAAGTTTACAAATGTAGGTCTAAGATCTGCCTTATTCAGAGAACCTGCTGTGCGCTTACTATATGGTAGTGTTGGGACAATGAAGCTTCGTGAAGCATTTTCTTCATTTACGGAGCCCAAGAGATGGTGCTCTTTGTTCAACAAAGGGCTGAAAACAAACTCAATCACAATTGATGAAGCCTTTTTTTAAAGCCAATACCGCCATCTAGTGGGGTCAAAAAATAAAGCAAATGCTTCATGAAGCTTCGTTGTCCCAACACTGATATAAGAATTATTCTTATATTGCAAAAAAAAAACTCTCTGAGGGTCCGAAGTTTTTAAAAGTCTTCACAGAACATAATCTGGATAGATGTTAACATATGGCAGCCAGTTTGGAAAGCCCAGTATGAAAAACATAGAGTGAAGGTAAATTATGAGTAGGATTGAGGTCAGATGCAGCTCCATGTATATAAGCTGTGGAACATCTGTCGGCTCCCTGAAGAAACCCACTAAAACACAAACTGACAGTAATCAGAAATACTCAGCTAAAGTTCCAGAGACTGGAAACAGATCAGATTTTTATAACTGACTCCCCCTCATTTCTTACATCTCTAACCCAACATGTTGACAGGTTACCAAACTTTATCCAATTAGTAAGCTACTTGTGAGTTTTGTTTGCAAGCATTAGTTCATTTGTCAGAAAGATATGTGAAGTTAAATGCATCAAAATGCAACTTTTTACATTATTGTTCAGACCACAGATGTAGGTGTCATCACAATTAGAAAAGTGAATTATACTTGTCTGATAGCAGCGACACAACAATCATTAAAATGAGTCATGTTCATCGTATATGGGAAAATGTAACATTAATTTAACAATAATGTGGTTTAAAAGACTGTTATAAGATGATAAGATCATCATTTTTGAGTTGGTGTTTTCTTCCTCTGCTTCTGCTTTGTCAAATTATATAAACACTGGCAGCAGCATAATGCACCACCACTGAACAGGCAGTCTTCTTTTGTTGCTAAAGTTATCGCTTCCTATACCAGTAGTTCTCAACCTTTTTGAGTCGAGACCCCCAATTTAACATGCATGTTGTCTGCGACCCCCGCTCACTGAACACAATCTCACACGCACAGTTCAGATCACCCAAAAAAGAAACAAAATTACTAAAAAAAGACACAAAATGACGAAAAAAAGAAACAAAATGACCAAAAAAGACACAAATTGACCACAAAATGATCAAAAAAAGACACAAAATGACCATAAAAGACACAAAATGACCAAAAAAGACACAAAATTACAAAAAAGACACAAAATTACAAAAAAGGACACAAAATGACCCAAAAAAGACACAAAATGACCTAAAAAAGACACAAAATAACAAAAAAGACACAAAATGACAAAAAAAAGACACAAAATGACACAAAAACGACACAACATGACCAAAAAAAGAAACAAAATGACCAAATAAGACACAAATTGACCACAAAATGATCAAAAAAAGACACAAAATGACTAAAAAAAGACACAAAATGACCAAAAAAGAAACAAAATGACCAAAAAAGACACAAAATTACAAAAAAGACACAAAATTACTCAAAAAAAGACACAAAATGACACAAAAAAAGACACAAAATGACCAAAAAAAGACACAAAATGACAAAAAAGACACAAAATGACCAAAAAAGACAGAATATGACCCAAAAAAACACAAAATTACTAAAAAAAAATACAAAATGACCCAAAAAAAGACATTAAATGACCAAAAAGACTAAAACACATGAACACTTTAACACAGTGGAGACATAACTGACTTCCAAAATGATTTGTCGACCCCCAGAAATCATCTCGCGACCCCAATTGGCGGCCGGGACCCCAAGGTTGAGAATAGCTGTCCAATACTACCTGGAACAACACTTTTACCCCTGTGGCGGGGATGATGAAGATGGTGATGATGATGTAACACATGGTCAAAGCTGATTTTAAGGTCATTTTATTGGTTTATAAAGCTTGTAAGGGTTGTATGTCCTGTTTATTTATCAGAGTTGCTTTTAGCACCTTAGGTCTTCGGTTGGTGGCCTTTTAATAATCCCAGAAGTCAGAACCAAAAACCCACAGTGAGTTACCCTTTTATTACTGTGGTCCACGCCTCTGGAAGAGCCGGCCTGAAGACCTGAGGGCAGCAGAGAATGTTTATAAAAGCTCAAGACCTTCTTTATTTGTATTGTGTGAAGCACTTTGTGTTGCATGTTATTTGTTTGAAAAGTGCTATACAAATAAAGTATGATAGATAGATAGATAGATAGATAGATAGATAGATAGATAGATAGATAGATAGATAGATAGATAGATAGATAGATATCCTATCATCCTAATATGATTATAATGTATATTAACATGATTATAATATACATTAAGTAGTACAAGACATGATTATAAAAGAGTTACATGATTATAGAAGAGTATACGAGGTAAGCATAAAATGTACCATGATGTTCAATGCAGATGTATTAACATGCTTGAGTTCAACTTAACATGATTTCCTAAATAATAAATAAAATTAAAATTAAATTTAAATTAAAATTACGCATGTGTGTTTGTGTGTTCTTGTACTTCCTACATAGTGAGGACCGGAACACATTTTTAACCAACAGAGTGAGGACATTTTTGCAAAGTGAGGACATTTCGGCCAGTCCTCACTTCTTTTTGGAGATTTCACACTTTATTTTAGGGTTAAAAGTTACAGTTAGGTTCATGTTAAGGGTTAACATAAGGGGCTAGGGAACAAGGTTATTATAGTTACAGTAATTGAAAAAACATTTTTGCTAACTGAAATAAAAATGAGAGTTTTAAAAAAATGATAACTCACTGAAACTGTATTGTGTGGTTACATAACTAACTAAAACTAATAAAAGTACGAGTGTGTGTGTGTGTGTGTGTGTGTGTGTGTGTGTGTGTGTGTGTGTGTGTGTGTGAGTTTCAGAAAATGTGTGTAAACAATTGAGAAAAGCTGAACTGTAGAAGGTTATTGTCGCTAAAAGAGCAACATGAGTATTGATGTTAGTTGGCAAAAAAAGCCTGTTTAATTTCCAAAACAGCGTGGTTGTGCACTAATTTATAAATGTCTCCCTCCTTTTCCTGCAGCTAATCTAACATTGGGTGGTGTGGGTGGAAGCCAACAGTGTATCTGTGCGTCATCCTGTATTTACTAAGCCACGCCCACATCCAAATGATCCAATGCAATTTTTAAGATTTGATTTAAATCCAACTAAACCCCACACAGATCGGCCAAAAAAAGCACAGCATTTGTTTTTGTAACAGTTTTGATTGACAGTGACAGGTGGTGTCATAATAAAAAAGATCTGAAAACACTGAAAATATGAGACTGGAGGAAAATATGACAAATTTTCCAAGAGACATTTTTCTGCCGTGTTGTGTGGCTTTCATGGAGATATTCGCCTCACACTTACAGTAAATCTCAAGAGCTGCCGTGGTACACTGCAAAAAGAGATGTGTTAAAAATGACACATGTTGTGCAGAATTTTAACACATGTAGTGAGTGTGCTCAGGGACTACACATGTTGTGTCAAATTTAACACGATAAATGTGTGAGCCATCTTAACACACAAGTTGTGTCATTTTAAGTCATTATATGTTGATAATGTGTAACTGAAAATGACCAAAAAAACTACCTCATAATGTGTTAACCACGTCCACGTCCGAGTCCATTGAATGACAAAAAAATGGCCGTTAAACTTTTAAACTTGATATATTCATTTAATATATAAATATTATCTGTTATTCTTTTTAAGGCTATTTAATGTTCTATCATATACATTTTTATCAAGTTTTTTTTGTTATTAAACACAAACTATTCTCCCTCACTCAGATGACACATGTTCATTGCAAAAAAGCCAACTTGTATTTTTTGCCTAAAACAGTGATTTAAGTTGGTAAAACTTGGAAATATAAATTATTGACATTTAGGGCAATAACTGATAACTGATGCTAGCGGCTAACTGATGCTAGCGGCGCTGCTTGTTACAGCTATAAGAGTAGCCATTAGCGTATCAATGCTAACTCAAAATTGTGGTCGCAACATTAGCTGACATTTCATAGCGCCGTTACAACCGTGCCAATTATAATAATAAGTAATTATGAGTTCAAAAATCTGAATTCAGAGTTGAGCAAGCTCAAAAACAAAGCTTAAAATATTTAGTTTAATTGTCCAACTTAAAATTTTATCGAAGCTTGTTGCCTTGAAATTTTAAGTTCACCCAAAATCTCTTTTTTTGCAGTGTATTGTGTCAATCTATCCAGAGTTTGGGGGGAAAAAAGAAAAGAAAAATAACACATTGTGCGCTAAAATCTACACAACATGTGTCAAAATGATATCAACACAACCACGTGTGTTGTTTTTTTTAAAACACATCTCTTTTTTCTCTGTGTAGTGACATTATATGAAAGACATTAAGGGAGAGTTTGTGTGATAAGCAGTGAAAGCTGTGGTATTCAGATAAGCGGATGTTATACGATCACGCTTCATATCATAAACTATGTAGGTCAAGGACACGTGACGGGACACAATGCTACAGCAGGGAGATTAACACGGAGGGTGCATGTTGTTCTTAGTTATGATAACCTTGTCGTCACTTGTCAGCTCTGTAAACTTCATCACCGTTTATATTTCATCCTGGCGGGCGCTGGCTGGGGAAGCCGGCAGTTAATAGAGATTTAGACCTTCAGTGGTTCCTTATCTGCTCCGGTGCATCTCACAGCAAACTATTCCCCTGCTGTTCACTTGATCTGCCTTTTGTCTGAGAGCTTTCATGATATATAATAACTGTAGTGTCTGATAGTAATTGATAATACACTTACACTTTGCAAAAATTATCAGCAGCATAGCATGTCCTAAAGGAGTGTTAAATTGATATCATGGGAGCGCTATAAAGAATATTAAAACTCGCTCCATAAATTCAGTGTTGAGTGGACTACTTTACTACGGAGACACATTAAGTCCTTGTAAGGGATATTATAGGGATATTATAGAATATTATTTGTTTGGGAAATCTTAGTATGTTAATTGCAAAGGGACACAGCAAATGAAAACCGGATCTTAAAAATATAATATAGAGCTCAAAAATCCTTTAAAGAGTGAAGGGACACTAGTTAAACACAAATCACGCATCAGTTCCAGCTCCACTCTGACAGGATAGCAGCATAGTGGTGTTGAGGATGTCGCCATGGCAACAGGGTATCTGTGACACAAAAGCACACACACACACACACTGCTGCAACACGACCACACAAAGACACAGAGATACACATTTAGAGTCTATCTAAATTCAGTGTTTTGTGGTGACACATACAAAACACATACAGATCCATTTTTTTTTTTTTGCTGCTAGAGAAATAAGCAGGAAAGTGATGCACACGATGTTATCCTCACTCCTCACGGATTATCTGTGTCAGCGTCTTTTGCATTTTGCTGATGGATGGGCTCATTTACATTACTCCAAACACAAGTCAGATTTAGAAGCAAGTCAGGAACACTCTTAAACTTAATAATTCAGCCAGTTTATTGAAATCACACAGCTCAACTGCAGCTGATGTTAATCAAACTTTTAGAGATAAAATATCAATAATGTTAATGAAGCTACTGAGTATATTTTTCAGTTATGCTTTAGTTAACAGCCCTTAACAAGCAATTTAATTACCCTGGAGGTCCAGTGTAACTTTTCGTACTGATGGCGTATCAACCGTAGACTGTATATGAAAAATGGACGTAGTCATCGTAGTCAGCTAATTCATGTTAGCATTAGCTGGAGCATTAACTGGGATGTTAGTTTTGGCTAGCAAAAAACAGCGATTCCTTGGAGTGTCTGTTAGTCCAACCAAAATCATTAAGTGAAAATTCAGTGAAAGGGTCAAAGTTATGAGACCAAACCGCTAAACATGCTTTTTTATATCTATATAACGTTATATATAACTTTATTGACATGTTGCCATGGATACGCATTGTTCTGCTTCTCTCCTGATGACGGCTCATCTTGTTAGTGACCTGTCAATCAAAGGTAGCCCCGCCCCAAATCATACGATTCTTTATCTTCTATATTCTTCTAAATGGGGCCATTATTTGAACTATTAACATCAGATTGTCTTGAAGAAGATTTTTTTTACTAGCGATTGAGACCATAGTGTTCCTATTACTATTTAGTGTCCTCAAAAAAGATTCTGAGGTAATAAATCAAGTTTTCTCATTTTGTACTGAAATGAATACGACCCCTTTCACGTTGTCACATTGTTGTTATTTGATATATCGTTTGGAAATATATTGATTACAGCTGCTTAAAAATCTGGACTAATGAACAATTGGTTAACAGTCTGTTGCACCAGTCAATATCCTAAGTCCCGTTCCCTAGACCAGCCATTCTCAACCTTGGGACCCCAATTGGGGTCGCAAGATGATTTCTGGGGGTCGCCAAATCGTTTTGGAAGTCAACTCTGTCTCCACTTTGTTAAAGTGTTCATGTGTTAATGTGTTTTAGTCTTTTTGGTAATTTTGTGTCTTTTTTGGTAATTTTTGTGTATTTTTTTGGTCATTTTGTGTCTTTTTTTGATAATTTTGTGGTCAATTTGTGTATTTTTTGGTCATTTTTTTTCCTTTTTTTGGTCACTTTATGTCTTTTTTTAATCATTTTGTGCCTTTTTTGGTCAATTTGTGTCCTTTTGTGGTCATTTTTTGTCATTTTGTGGTCAATTTGAGTCCTTTTTTGCTTAAGTTTATGTAATTTTTTGGTCATTTTGGTCAGAGAGATGTTTTGGTTGTTGTCTGCTTCATTATTTGTCCAAAATTCGTCATATCAACTGAGTTTGTATGATGGATGAACTGTGAGATTCTGTTGAGTGAGCGGGGGTCTTGGACAACATGCATGTTAAATTGGGGGTTGCGACTCAAAAAGGTTGAGAACTACTGGATTAGACAACAACACTTAACCTGCATGTTCAAATAGGTACACAGGATCAAAACAAATGGCTCAAAAAATAGATTCTGATTTCTTATTTTCGTATGAATTTGACCTTAAAATCATCTCCTTGTGGCTGTCGAGACACGAGGAGCCTGAGAAGTAAAGGAACCAGGAATCGTTTGAGTAAAACACTCAGTTCAGTCACACCTGAGCTGAGGTAGCCTCTCAACGCCTGACTGTCATCTCTTTTCTATCAGGGTCATTTCGAAAGTGGCACTGAAGCCTGAATTTATCTGGCAGCCCACATCAGTCTCTCCACTTACACATAGCAGAATAAAATGACTTAGCACTTTTTAGCCACACACTTGAGACTGCAAGAGAAAAAGGCATTATTTACAAGCAAAAGAGTTCTTGCTTTGTTGTAGGTATTTCAGAAGAAAAAAGCAAAATATCCTTCAAAAAGAAATGAAATATGTACTTTGTCAGTGGTTAATGTCAGGTGTTGTGCTTATTATATATTTTTTGGGGTTTATTTTAAGTTTTTTCATTTATTTTGTTTTAAAGGACGCTACTTTTTATAGAAGCGATGTTTGCCTGGATTCATGATGTCCAGGATTACAATCAATTATACTGGTTAAAGCTGTATTGTTTTTTTGGTAACGCTTTATATTAAGGTCCTTGTAATAACCATTAATTAACAAGTAATAAGGCATTGTTCTCGCTTTAGATCCCTTTAGCTGCAAAAAGCATAGTTAACTTATAATAGATGAGCAATAAAGTATATTTCAATATCAATAAGCAAACAAAATAAGATTAATAAAGGCATGGCAAAGACATAATGGGTGGGTTATGGGTGTTTGTAATGCTATTATGAACAATTATAAGATACTCATGAGGCTTTTATTAATGTTCTTATGATACATCTCTTATAGCCTGCTATTAGCTGAATTATAATGCCATTATTAACACTTATATAGGCTTATAAACACACAGTAATGTTAATAAGTATCTTGTAAGGACTTACAAGGGCCTTATTACTTGTTAATTAATGGTTATTACAAGGACCTTAATATAAAGCATTACCGTTTTGGGTTTTTTTGCATTTTATTTGTTTTCTGATCAAATGCACTTGACCAATTATTCCTAAAATTTAATCCAAATGGCTATAATTTAATGGTTTGGTTCTGCAAACTGTCTTTTTAATGTGTGTTGCATTTTGTAATGTACTTTTGTGCTGCACTTTTCTAATGTATTTGGGAATGTATTTTTACTGTTAAAGTCTTTGTAGGACTGTTGAGTATTACTTGTTGGAATGTGGACCCCAGGAAGACTAGCCAACTGCCATGGCATAAGCTAATGGGGATCCTTTAACCCTTTATCAGGCGAAGAACTATATTTGGTAACTTCAGGTAATATTTCGAGAAAAAAGTTGGCAAATCTACAAGAAAAAAAGTTGCAGATTTAAGAGATTCAAAGTGGGAAAAAAGCAACTTTTTTCTCGTAGATTCGCCACATTAATCTCGTAAACTTTTTTCTCAAAATATTATTTTCGTATGGTTTTTTTTACACATTCTGGCGGTATGTAATATCCTCCAATATTCTCTAGGGTTGAAATTTGGAATTTGCAAGTATTTCAATGAGTGCTCTATTAAGGGTTAAAGTGGTGAATCTGGGGAAAAAAAGTTGCTTTTCCCCCACTTTTTTCTCATAAATCTGCGACTTTTTCACGCAGATTTGCCACTTTAAATCTCTTAAATCTGCAACTTTTTTTCCAGTAAATTTGCAACTTTTTTCTCGAAATATTACCTGAAGTTACCAAATATAGTTCTTTGCGAGTTAGTTCTTATAGTTCTTTGATTATCAAATCAAATCCGAAGACAACACCAATATGACCTTACTAAATGGCAGCTATATCCAAATCGGTATCACCTCAGTACACTGTAATAAATTATTCTGTAGTCATTTCATTTTACTTAATATATGTGACCAAATGTATTAAATATAAATGCGTCCTTGATTTTGAGGCAGTTGTCTAAGTAACTTTAATAAAAAAATGTTTGAGATAGAATCTACTTATTTTGACCACATTAAATATAATCTTTATGTGTATGTAATTCTAAATCAAGAGAATTTTGAATGAATCCACCACAATAGAATTTTTAATTAACAGGCACTTCCTGTTAAGTTATTAGCTGAACTTGTAACGTAGTTAGATTTAATTAATAAAATTGCGTGCAATCTGTTGCCTCAATTTAGTTGAGTAGCTATTGTTTATCTTTTTTTACAGAAAAGAGTTTGGTAAAGTATATGAAATGTCTGGTTTCTAACTGATTTGTAAAAGAAGACTTTCTTTCCTTATTTACCCGTGTTCATTGGCTGAATGGAGCAGCCAGTTGGAGTGATGGATCTCCCACTCCATCATGGGTAATGGGGTAGACAGAGGGAAGTAAACAGGGGCTGAGGTAGCAGAGGTAGCACTGATAGAGAGCAACACCAGGGGCCAAGGTTGCATTCAATACCATTTATTCAAGTTTATATGAAGCGGAAATGTTGTGCGACGGTGCTGGACAGGAGTCATTGACTCTTTTGCCTCTTGGTTTTCAATCACGGGGGCTCAGCATAGACGGGCAAGAGTTGGAGAGGTGTAATAAGTCAAGTCAACATGCTTTAAGTGCCATAAAGACACGATGTGCAGTCAGACGCCATCATTATTAACCCATAAGAAGCCATGGTGACACCCGAATAACAAACACTTTAAATCTTCTAGAATCTCCCATATTCAGCTTGATGCTTCACTTTAACTCATTAAATCCCTAAGCAAGACTGGAAACAGAAATGTGTAAAAGTAGCTAATTTCAAAAAGCTTATTTTTTGTTACTAGGCTACGTTTAAACCCATTTAACAATTCTAATCCATTAATAGGGTGTCCTGTATTGGATTTAACTTGTTCTGACCATATTTCCTGAACAAATTAAAGTCACAATTTTGATATATGTGATGGGGATGCAAACAAAAAGGCAAATGGATATTTTTTTTATTTATTATTGATGTATTATTATTTTGTTACTTAAAAAAGTAAAAATCTGAAAAATAATTTGTTGTTAAACAGCACTATTAATGTCACAATTTTGATATATGTTGTGAAGATGCAAAGAAAAAGGCATATTTGTGTTTCTGTGAGCAGAAAATTTGTCTAGTTTTTTTTATTTTAAAAGAAGAAATATCATAAACATAAATACCATAAACGCCCATTGTATTATATATGTCACATCATAGATCTTTGACATTTAGGGGTAAATAAATAAATGTGTTCTAAGTGGTGCACTTGGTCTGTGGTATATTCCCATAATTTTCCTTTAAGGATAACTGGGTCTGGGTTCTTATGGGTTAAAGTTCCTTAATGGTGTTGCTCATAGAGACAAAGTCAGTGAATTATGACTGAACTCTGCAGCCTTGTATCCTCTTTAAGCTTTTTGTTTTCTGTCCTGCTCATTTCTAACAAGATGTGCACTGCTGACACACAGTTAGCAGATATTTTTCTCAAGAGCAGAGGGAGACCAAAACAAAGCATAAAGGTCAAATATTGTGCTTAACACAACACAAAATGAATGCTAATGTTTTCCATATTTGCTCTGTGTAAACAGGGCTGGCTCTAGGCATAGGTGACATAGGTGGTCGCCTAGAGCGCCATCTGCTGGAGGCGTGCCACCAGAAAAAAAAACAACAAAAATAAATTAACAGATAAACAATGACATTATCTCATTTGTGGTGCTGAGTCACGTGACGTGTGGTCATTGCCTTGCCCCCCTTTAGACGGTCAGATCGCTTTCACAGAGGTCAGGTCAAGTCAAGTGACAGACACGTTATGTTTTGATAAATCTTGCAAGATGAAACGGCCTTCAAAGCTCTCCAGTACGGCGGCCCTGAAGTGCAAATCACAACGGCAAATCAGAAAACACAACGACAAATCAAAAAACACAACGACATATCATCGTCACTGATTGGACTGGTGGTCCGTAGTCACTAATCCAATCAGTGACGACTAATGTCGCCTGAGGGTACCTACCCTTTGAGGTTTGGTTAATGTTGTTGTCATTCCTGATTTGTCGTTGTGTTTTCTGATTTGTTGTTTTGTTTTTTGATTTGCTGTTGTGTTTTCTGATTTGTCGTTGTGTTTCTTGATTTGTCGTTGTGTTTTCTGATTTGCCGTTGTGATTTGCACTTCAGGGCCACCGTACTCCGGAGCGTATCGAAAGAGAAGAAAAGAGGAGGAGGAGAAGAAGTCCCAATCTTTTTTTAAATGCCGTTTTGTGTGAAGATGTTTCATTTGTAATAGCTTGCTAGCTAGGTTGTAATAAAGCAAAGCTAGCTTAACATTTTTGCGGGGTTTGCACTTTCATTGTCTCTCTTGTCTATAAATTTGTTAGCGGTCTCCAGCTGTGCTTCTTTGCTAATTGACTCGTAGGTTAATAATTACATAGACAGACAGTTGTATTATATAGCCTGGTTGGCACCATTGGGCAAACAAAAACGGGAATTCCACCCTCCGTGAAACAGCAAGCGGAGCTGTTCAACACCAATGGATCTCGCCCAGGGCACCAAATGGGCTAGAGCCGGCCCTGTGTGCAAATAGCTAACTTTATATGGGGACAGTATGTCGATGTTGTGTTTGGAGCTTGGCTTGGGGATATGGTAAGGGGCAGGTGGTTGTGAGCTCGGGGACAAGCCTCCCAGTCACGTCTCAAGCTTGCTGAGATTTGTAGCAGAGCATCTCATGTGCAGAGACACACTGCCAAACTGAAACTAATGGTGGCAATAAATAGTTAAAACCACCACGGGGGTGTGCTGACTAAAATAACATTTGTCAGGTGGTCAGAAATACATTCCAGATCCATGCTGATCATATCCCTATAAATAGCTCACCATGGCCGACAGTAATAACTGTGATTTCATCTATTGTATTAGACTATATCCGTTTTTGCAAAGTGTACTGTTGAGAACTTACTTGTCTGAATAAAAGAATAAATAAGTTAATACAGGTTAAAATATAAGTTAACAGTAATGTTATTAAAAACAGTTCATGTGTGTAATATGTGATTAGAAAGAGACTACAGAGTTACATTAAAAAAGACTTCATTTCCCAAGATGCTCTAGGAGCAGAAGTAACATATGTGATTACGTCAGTTTGTTGTGTTAGCCAAAATGTGGAACCACGGCATGAACGAACACGCTGAATGTTTTTTGCTCTTCTTTATTTTTCACTAAAGAACGTCTGAACCATAGACTGTATATAAATAATGGACGTAGTCACCGTGACGTCACCCGTTGGTTTGTGGCCCGTTGGAAGTATCGAGTTCAGCGTTACACTCGTCATCATCTTGTTTCCGATACAGGAATCAGACCATATTTGGACTGTGGAGGAGGAGAGGGATCTGATCACTGACTACAGCCTCTCTACACCTCAACCTGACTGAGAGAAGCTGCTGCTAATTCATGTTAGCATTAACTGAAGCATTAACTGGGATGTTAGTTTTGGCTAGCAAAAAACAAAAACTAAATGTTCGTTACTGACCTCAGAAAACTGAGCAGCGACTCCTTGGAGTGTCTGTTAGTATGAACAAAACCTTCAAATAAACAAAATAAATAATGGACGCTGAACAAGACATTTACTGAACAAAACGTTCAAATAAACTGTCATTAAGTGAAAATACAGTGAAAGGGTCAAAGTTATGAGACCAAATCGGTAAACGTCCTTTTTTATATCTATATAACGTTATAACTTTATTGACACGTTGCCGTGGATACGCATTGTTCTGCTTCTCTGCTGATGACGGCTCTCCTTGTCAGTGACCTGTCAATCAAAGGTAGCCACGCCCCAAATTATACGATTCTTTCTGTTTTCTTCTAAATGGGGCCATTATTAGAACTATTAACATCAAATTGTCTTGAAGAATATTTTTTACTAGTGATTGAGACCATAGTGTCCTGAAAAAAAATTCTGAGGTAATAAATCAAGTGAGAAATTTTCTCATTTTGCATTGAAATGAATGGACAGAAATGTTTTTGCAGCCAAACTTAGCCCTCCCTGCTGGAATTTTCGGTGGATTGCAGGCTTAAGGCACTTCCTGGTTGGCCTCCATGCTCAGACACGGAGATTGCCGCCTGTTCTGAACATGAATGAAAAGGTCTTGCTTCGTTATTTTTTGTCAAGAAGCATTTTCTGCTACGTGTACCTAATAAACTGGCAACTGGGTGTATTTAAAAACGTCCCGCTCTGTACATATGTTAGTCTACTTCTTTTTAAAAACCTAATCTAAGCTCCCTAAGGATGCCAATATATGACTTTAATGTAACGTTGAACTATTTAGACATGGGCTTAAAAAAATCCAGTATCTATCTTTAATCAAATGCTGCTCTGTGTCACTGGATGTTTAGGCTTAATGTACATATTATAACCTAATAATATGAGAGATTTTTTTTCCAGCGTGTTCCGACCTTCCTCTGCTTCTGAGGGGGGCAAAGAAAAATCAATTAATGCAGCTTTAAAGCTGCATTTAATAGATAATCTTTTCTGTGCTTATGAGCAATAAGAACAGGCTTATTTTATTTTTTTCTTTTACATATTTCTGTCAGCTTCCTCAAACCGTATATCATGCTCTGCCACAGGGCTCGGATCACAACAACAGGCTCCTTTTTCCCACCATGTGTTCGTGCCATCTTGTGTTTGTCCCTCTGTACGTCTCCCTGCCCCCGTGGGTGTGTATGTGTCCATCCGTGTGTGATTTTTTCTCCCCTCCATGCTTTATCTTTCTGTGGCTCAGTTTACGGAGGCTCGCTGGGGAGAGCAGCAGAGCAGCAGAAAAGAGGTGATGATGAATGACACAACACACACTCCCCCCCTCCTTCCTCTTCCCTTCTCTCACTACGTCCACCTGTCTGTCTTTCTTTCATTCCCTCTGTCTTTTTTCATCCCTCCCAGTCTCCCTGTGAGGAAGAATAAGCTTGTCTTCTTCCTGTTGCGTGTGGCGGATGATGCTGTGCTGCTGAATAAAGAGAGGGCGCCGTCCAGCCAGACATGATGATGCTGGCAGCCGAGAGAAAGAAGGCCTTACACATCACTTCAAGGGCCTGTCACTCTCTGCATACATCTCAAGGACTGTGGGGAGCAGGCCACTTCGTGTCCAAGGAGTTGTGGTGTCTGATTTGAATAGAGACTCTCTCAATGACTCTCTGGTAAAAGGCAAGCCAGGGACTGACACATAACAACCACACTGAAAAAATGTAACATGCAGTTGTTCATTCAAACTAAAACATCTTTCCTGGGTAACACTTTACAATAACCAACTAAATATATATATATAGATGGTTTATAAACCAATTATTAACCATTTACAAAGTGCTATACACTGCAAAAAAGCCAACTTGTATTTTTTGGCCTAAAACAGTGATTTAAGTTGGTAAAACTTGGAAATATAAATTATTGACATTTAGGGCAATAATGTAAGTTAGCACAACAAAGCCAGTTGTCTGCTCAAAAACAAGTTTGTGAGTTGTTGTTACTTATATCTTTAAATTGGGGTTCACAACAAGGGACAATAGTTCTGCTAACTCTTATTTCTTTGTTGTGAAATGCTGTAAAAAGCGGTGAAATTTGGTCAATAGCGAAAGCTAGTGGCTAACTGATGCTAGCGGCTAACTGACACTAGCGGCGCTGCTTGTTACAGCTAGAAGAGTAGCCATTAGCGTATCAATGCTAACTCAAAATTGCGGTCGCAACATTAGCTGACATTTCATAGCGGCGTTCCAATCGTGTTGAGTTGACAAAAATCTGAATTCAGAGTTGAGCAAACTCAAGAACAAAACTTAAAATATTTAGTTTAATTGTCCAACTTGAAATTTTATCGAAGTTTGTTGCCTTGAAATTTTGAGTTCTCCCAACTTTTCTTTTTTTGCAGTGTACATATTTAATCTTTAAATGTTTTCAACCAATTTCTTAAAGGTATATGAATCATTTCAAATCATTAACATACTTAATATGGTGTTAAAAATGTTAAAATGAGTGTAACTAAAACCATTGATAAACTATTAATTATAATTTATTGGTTTCTTAATTGTAAAGTAACTATAAACTTACATTAATATACCATCTATTTGTCATTTATGAATGATCTAGTTAGTTAAACGTTAATAAATTATGTATTTACCATTCTAAATGGTCTATATACAGTTTATAAATGATGATTAAACATTAATAAACTATCTGTTTACCATTTATAAATTATGGTTATTGTAAAGTGTTACCCTTTCCTGCCACATGCCATCACACTGTACAATAACAAATAATAGTCTGGTTCATTACATACTGTCGTTATGCACTTTATGTGTTTTTTTATGCACACTGTTCATTGCACCTTATTTGTTTCATAGCACCAACATTTTTATACAGCATATTCATATTTAATTTGCGCCGGAATTCTATTCTACTCCTTAATATATACTCCTTTAGACACTTTATTTTTTATTGTATTTTTATATTTTTTTGCTTGAAGTATGCCTAGGTTGTTCTTTTTATTTAATTGTGTTTTCATTGTCTCTGTGTGTAATGCTGCTGCTACACTGTAATTTCCCAGCTTGGGATAAATAAAGTATATAATTAATTAACATTAACATTTAATTAACATAAACTTAATGTGTAAATTTACTTAAAGTTTATGTTCACGTTTACATAAACCTTATGAGTTTGTTCAACCTTTTACATTCAACTTATGTAACAAAATTACATGGAAAATGTACATGTAATTAAATTACATAAAGTCCACAATTTTGGCTTAATTCTTTTTTCCAGTGCAGTGTGGTCGCAGTAAAATGACGGAGCGGGGTGCATCTCTCCTCAGCTGTGGTGGCGTGTGCATGTAAAATGCTGCATCGTTGTATTTATTTCTATTTATTTGTGTGTCTGCCTGCGCCCGATTAGCAAACGGTGCTTCTTGTGTCTCTGTGAACTCCCTGGGAGTGTTTTCAACTCCTGTATCAAAGGCTATTCCCAATTTGTTTCTGTGGATCAAGCAACCGGGACGGCAGCTGAGTGGAATGTTAATAAAAAAAGATCGCCCTGCGGGAGCGCCCTGGCTGCTGTCATTACGAGTGTGGAGTGAATACTGAGTGTGGAGGCAGCGGATTGGGTGGGGGGGGGGGGGGGGGGGGGGGCTTGTCCAGTGTGGTTGTTCCACTTGCCTCTTCAGGGACGAGCCCGCCCTCCTGAGAGACGCTCTGTGTTTGTATTTTGATGAGTTGTGCTTCTCCATTGGGGGAGCCACATTGTAATTTCTGAAGCTGTGTGGAATAAACAAGCACAAGAGTTTCTGACAGCCGGCTGGTGAAGAATGAGGAGACGACCACTCTGATTTGTGGGACAGGAGATCAATGAAAATTTGATGAGTGTAGTTTGTAGCTCCCAGTCTCTGAGGCAGGACACGTGGCTGCTAACAGATCTGCTGTTCCAAGGGCAAATTTAAGATCCCCCTCCCCCCCCCTGCTGCTGCTGTTAAGATTATGATTTAAGGAGTATAAGCTGATCTCTCATAAACGCCTGAGGGCAACTTCCATCATGTCTTTCCAATAGTCCTGGTCCCAGTATTGCTGTTAGCACTCTGGTCATGACTCCTTCAACAACAAGGGAAGAGGAAGAACGAGAGTAGGAAGACAAATAGTGAGACACTGGAAAGGTGATGACACCTGCTGAGTACCTGATCCCTTCTCAAGCCCAACTTTAAAGAGTTTCATTTCTATTTGCATTTTACTACCTACTGTTTGCTTCGTGCCTGAACCAGCAGCTAGACAATGAAGCCAACTCAGAAGCACCAAAAACTGCACTTCCTCTAATGGCCACTTGAGGCTGGCTGCTAAAAGGAGTCAATCCTCACCCCGGGATTCTACTGGAAGCGATACGACTCTGAAACGTGTCCGTCCACAATGGCTGCGTATCTCCACAGTCCGTCAACACACACCGGATCTGTCTGTGATTCGCACTGTTGCGGATAGCGGAGTCCCGAGGATGCACAAGATCTTTTAAATTCACACGTAATCAAGTGGTATAACCGGATTTTCTATATGTATAACTAGAGAATGTCTCATTTAATGTACAAGAACAGATCATTTGCTTTCAAACAACATTTATTGGACCATATTAGTAACTTACCATCCACTCCCATTACTCCTGCAGTGGTTTTCCAAGCCACTTCCTTTTTATGGTTGTCTATATATAAAGGATGTGACGGGTCATAGATAATTGTATGATTTTGGACCTCCAGAATCAACATCTCCTCATCCATGGTGTCATTGGGGTGAAAAGACGAGTGAAAACCTCTAACCTGTTGACTTCAGGTCTGGCCCCGCCCATCATCACGTCTTCAAGTTGTGGAATACGATCCGCCGTGAACCCAAGTTATTTTATTTTGAAAATATACCGGATGTTTTATTTTTTGTCTGTGCACGACTTCCTGCCCCGAATGATCTGCTCTGTGCTGAATTGATGCGCCGTGCTCCGTCGTCCGACAAAAATAGAAGCTCTGCGCAAGTGTTGGAGGGCTGACGGATGGCTGCATAGATATATATGAGAAAGGTTATATTGTTAATATATACATCTATAGATGGCCGTGTGACGACGGACTCACTACGCAGCGGATACGGAGTCGCTGGAATCTCACACAGTGATTATAATGAATGCGTATCGGCTCCGCCAACGGATCAGCAGCCGTTACGCATTCAGTGGAATTTAGGAGTTAGAGCCGTCACACTGAACATCAGTTTGGCTCTTCAGAACCTTATTGGTGAGGTCACAGTGATGATGTCCATGTTTTATAACTTTACACTCTGTAAACACAGTTTGGTGAAACAAATGTGAGACCTTTAAAAACCTGGAACTATCAACTGATATACTGACTGACTGGTTGAAATAAATCAGCAGCTATTTTGACAGCTAATCAATAGTTGAAATAATTTTTAAAGTAAAAATGCTCAACACTCTCTACTTTTAGTGTCTCATCATTAGGATTAGCTGCTACATCAACTACATCTATACATCAGCTGAATGTATTTGGGCTTTGGACTGTTGCTTGAACAAATTTGGTGACTTTACTTTTTAATTATGATGGATGGGTTTTTCCTGACATCTCAGTGAATCCAGTCTGAATGAATCAGTTAAAAAAGAAAATAATCGGAAGACTGATTCATGTGTCTATACTTTATGTTCCATAGGAGATTTTGAAAAGGCAATGTCAATTAAACTTCATAATAATCATAGTTTATAGTTTAGATACAGATACATTCTGGGTCTGGGTTTATTTTCCTGGCAAGTCCAAATAAGGGAAATGTTAAAGCATACAGTGATATTGTAGGCAATAGTGCTCTTCCAACTTTGTGGCTACAGTCCGTGCATGGAAGCACACAAGTATTAAAACAGGAAAGGACCTTCCCCAAAGGCAGGTACATAAAGAAAAGGTTGGTGTGAAAAAACACCACTGATGGTGGTGTGTGCCTGTGTGTGTTCTTGTATTCCCTGCATAGTGAGCACCAGGACGAGTTTTTAACTAGCAGTGGGGCACTAGTGAGGACATTTTTTGGGAAATGTTTGTTAAGACTAGGTTTTTAAGGTTTTTGCAATGAGGTTTAGGTTATGGTAATGGTTGGGGTTAGGAATTTAGTTGTTGTGATTAGGACAAGGGGCCAGGAAGCAGCGTAATGTGACTGTAAATGGTAATGGACCTGCACTTATATATCGCTTTTCGAGTTGCTTTGACCACTCAAAGCGCTTTACACTACAGACTGCGCTCATTCACCCATTCACACACACATTCATGGCAGAGGCTACCATAAACGGTCTCATTCTCACACAGATGAACGCAGCATCGGGAGCAATTTGGAGTTCAGTATATTGCTCAAGGATACTTCGACATGTAGACTGCCATGGTCAGGGATCAAACCACCAACCATCCGATCGGTGGGTAACACGCTCTACCAACTGAGCCACAGACGCCTGTGATATACCCCAGTGCAAAACATTTTCTTGGACCATCCCCTCTGCTGAACATGCTTCTAACTTAGATAGCCAACTATTTTGAAGTTATTACAACTGTAGCATACACTACACTTGCTAAACTAATTTGGGAAAATGTGATGTTTAGATAGGCTGTCACGATAAACAGTGGGCAATGAAATTTGGCAAAATTAGCATAAAAGACCGCCATCTAGTGGGGTCAAATAATAAAGCAAATCTTTCACGAAGCTTTGTTGTCCCAACACTACTTTCAACTCTGGAAGTTTTCAAGAACAAACATGAATTATGAATGAAATTGCTGGAATCATTTCTTTATTTTTTTCTATTAAAAAGAGGAAGTTTAGAATAAATTGTTCATAATTACTAAACACACCGTAAGTGTGACACTAATGGTCAGGACTCATAAGGCCTATGAGTTTACGCTAGTATTGAGACAACGAAGCTTCATGAAGCATTTTCTTTATTTACGGAGCCCAAGAGATGGCGCTCTTTGTTCAACAAAGGGCTGAAAACACACTCAATCACCATTGCTGAAGCCTTTTTTTAAAGCCAAGACCTCCATCTAGTGGGGTCAAAAAATAAAGCAAATGCTTCACGAAGCTTCGTTGTCCCATCACTACTGTCCTGTCCGTAGTTACGCCAGTGGGCCTGGGGATCACATTATGTCAATGAAGGGACCTCACAAAGATAGAAGTACAAGGGTGTGTGTGTGTGTGTGTGTGTGTGTGTGTGTGTCACTTGATTTGCAGGCTTAGAAGAGGAAAATCCCCGTGGATTTTTACTTCCATAAAGGGGGGGCGGGTTAAAAAATGGGTTTAGGATTAATATTAGAATAAGGAATATAATCCCCATAATTGGAATTAATGTCTGAACTGTCAAGCAGCTAAATGTATGTTAAGGCTTAAGCGTGTAAAGTGAAAATGGTTAAGGTTCCCCACTAATACCACACAGTTTAAAATACAGTATGAAGAATACAGTGCACACCTAACCACAGTGATGCAAAGTACCTGCCTTCACTTTGCTGCTGTGACATCATTGATATGAGAATAGAGATTATACAAGAGATGATAAAATAAGGGCTGACACACTTCTTCATTTCCTTAAGTACATTTCCACATTAACAAAGCAGCCACACAAACACTGACTTCCTGTGTGTGCACACATTGAGACAGCCCAATCCTCTTGATAGTCTGACATTATATGGCACTTCATGATCATACATTTTAATGGGGCAGATAGCAGGAATGGAGAACCTGTTTCACCTTAATTCATGCTGACACCCCCTCCTTATTCAACACCGCAACATAGAAACATGACTGAGCCTCTCTTCAGGGATCTCCAGTAGAAAAACGGAGGCAAGCCAGGAGATATTAGACATCCTACGTCGAAATAAAACACAAGCTGACACGCCCTTCACTTTGAAATCTTATCTCAGCGTATAGAAAATCCTTCCAAACTTATCTAAGCCATTTATCAAAATCTTCAGCAGTTTTCTCTGTGCATATTTATCTTTCACCGTCCTTTAGTTTACAGGATACATTTTCTGCCTGCCTAATAATTTATCCAGCCTCCAACATCCTGACACACGTTGATGTTTTTCTATCTCCCCATCTGACTCTATTGGAAACCAATAGCTCCTGTGTGTGGCGTAAGTCTGCCCCCTAGTGGCGAAACACAGCCATGACTGTGAGGCTTGAAGGCCACTCTGTTTATGAGTAGATTAATTTACACCTTCATCTAATTAGTGAGTATGTTTTTATGTTTTGCAACATTCATTCACACAGAGAGCTTTATATTGGAAAGCTGTCAAGAGAAAACCTGAAATAACCTGAATAAATTCATACAGAGCATAGTAACACGTAATTAGGCTCGTTTGAATGTGGAACAGTTTTTACACATTACATATTCTGTAATTAAACATCATCGGCAGCTTTCCCAGAAACACGGCTGGATTTACAAACAGGCAGAACTGCTCCAAGGCCATTAGGGGTCCTAAAGATGAGATTAGATAAATCTTTATTAGACCCACAATGGGGAAATTGCAGCATTACAGCAGCAAGTGGAAGAATAAATGAGGGTAGTGTAAAGAAATTTGCATAAATATAGAATTAAAATAAAATAAACAAGGGGGAGAATATAAAAGTATTGAACAATAATAATAAATAAAACATATTTTTTAAATTGTATAAATATTATGTGGTATTATAAGTATTATGTGTTTGTAAATAAGAAATACTGAGGTCTTAATGTAAAGGTAAAAATAAATTGTATATGTATACATATAAATATGTATGTATATATATATATATATATATATATGTATATGTATGTATATATGCATGTATGTATATGTATATATATATGTATGTATGTATTTATGTATGTATATCTATATGTATAGATGTGTGTATATATGTATATGTATGTATGCATGTATGTATGTATGTATGTATGTACGTGTGTGTGTGTGTGTGTGTGTGTGCGTGTGTGTATATATGTATGTGTATGTATCTATGTAGTATGTATATGTATGTGTATATATCTATGTAGTATATGTATGTATGTATATATATATATGGAATTTATAAATTGTATTATTGTTGTTATTATTTATTTTCTTTCTTTTAAAACTGTGACAAATAAATCAAATCAAATCAAATTACACAGCAACACTTGTCCTCCCTATCTTGAGGCTCCATCTAATGTTAACATAGTTTTAGGGTCTTAATTATTTCAGTTTATGTTGTGCTTACATGGTACACATTCTTAAATAAATTAGTATTTAATAAAGGTAGCACAAACAATACGCTCATTTCTAACTAAAGCCCTTTTTTAAATATGAAATACATCGTTATTGAAAAATGACAGACATCAAGAAAAAATGTAAAGATTGAAATTGAAAAACCAATCGTAATACACAAAAAATGAAAAAAAAATGTGTGAGATTGTAAGTTTTCAATCTTTGTGTTTTATTTTCAGGTTAAACATTTTTTAAGTGCAAAAACTTTTTGTTTCAATGCCAATTTTTATTTTCTATACTTCAGTTAACTGTCACTGTTTTAGCTCCATAGTTCTGGTGTGCATTAGAGGGAGCAGTGGCCCTGCTGGATGATTAGAAGCTGCATCAGTGATGGACTTTAAAAACTTAAGATGATTAAATAATTAATTCTGCTGACTGCACACATATACAATGACAGGTCCTTCCATTGGGACTCTCATTTAATTACTATTTTCTCTTCTGCTTTATGTAAAGTGTTTTCTTGACAACAGAGGGATTCATTTTTATAGTCTGTAGTCTGATCTGATACGAGAAGAATGTCCATAAATTAGAAATGTCTCATTCCCAGTGTTTCATATTTTATTATAGTGCAGTGATACATTTATCTCTCTATGTATTTAACCTTGTGTTGCTGCAGCGTTCAGCAGAGATTTCAGCAGTAATGAAATGCTACAAGGTCTAACATAATAATTTAAGGTTTATAATATTTACGTGATGTTTCATGTCTGGAAGGGGCATAGTACATACAAACAAATTATGTTTTTGCACCGGGACCCTGCACATTAACCCTGTATGTAATGTATTCATTTTGGATACATTATTTGGATTTTGGACTTATTATATCTTTATTTACTTTTTAGGTATTAGGGTTACGTGCAAGGCAAGATGCACTTTATATTTTTTTAAATGGGTACTCCCAATATCATATAATTACCATTGATGGTACTTAATTAATGTAATGTGTATTAAGTATTGTGCATTTAAAATAGCACTTTATATTTACAGTGCAATCGGGCAATCTGCAATATAATTACGCACCTTCAACACTTTAACACTTCAGCACTCTGCACTTTAATTGGCCTGTATGTTCCATGATCCACTATACTTTTCATTGTTCTTGCTTTACTTTTTATTTTCTGTTCTATTGTGTTTTCAGGGCCAACTGTTCTACTTGTTGTGACCGTTGTTTTATTGATTTAATTGTTTTATGGCAGTATCGCGAGCCGCAAAATGCTCATATCTGTCTTTATGGGTGGTGTTGACAAACGATATTCTGTCCGTTTAGATTGCAGATCTTGTTGGTATCAGGCGGCAACCTCCTGGTCTGAGCAGGGAGGCAAACCAGGAAGTGCCTTAAGCTGCATTCTACCAAAAACGCCAGCAGGGGGCGCAAAATTTGGCTGCAAAAACATTTCTGTCCATTCATTTCAGGGCAAAATGAGAAAACTTTTCACTTGATTTATTACCTCAGAATTTTTTTTTAGGACAACACTATGGTCTCAATCACTAGTAAAAAATCTTCAACAAGACAATTTGATAATAGTTAATAGTTCAAATAATGGCCCCATTTAGAAGAAAATAAAAGATAAAGAATCGTATGATTTGGGGCGGGGCTACCTTTGATTGACAGGTCACTAACAAGGCGAGCCGTCATCAGGAGAGAAGCAGAACAATGCGTATCCACGGCAACGAGTCAATAAAGTTATATATACCGTTATATAGATATAAAAAAGGACGTTTACCAGTTTGATCTGATAACTTTGACCCTTTCACTGTATTTTCACTTAATGACAGTTTATTTGAATGTTTTGTTCAGTAAAAATGTCTTGTTCAGCGTTTGGTTGGACTAACAGACACTCCAAGGAGTCGCTGTTGTTTTGTTTTTTTGCTAGCCAAAATTAACACCCCAGTTAATGCTACAGTTAATGCTAACATGAATTAGCAGCGACTTCTCTCAGTCAGGTTGAGGTGTAGAGAGGCTGTAGTCAGTGATCAGATCCCTCTCCTCCTCCACAGTCCAGATATGGTCTGCTTCCTGTATCAGAAACAAGATGGCGACGAGTGTAACGCTGAACTCGATGCTTCCAACGGGCCACAAACCAACGGGTGACGTCACATTGACTACATCCATTATTCATATACAGTCCATAGTTGGTATATATCTATCAAAGGAACCACACTCCCAGTTTTGCATGCTATGTTTGATAAAACTATTCCTTTGTGGATTTGTCAGTATAATCAGAGCTGTGGTAAATATCATGGTGCAGAAAATTGGAAGGTTGAAACGGTGCCTTTTAAATCCTGTAAATGCAGCCTTATCACAAAGTGTGCAATTTCTACACATTAATGCCACATTTACATGATTCTATGAGCATCAAACAGGATCTTGAAGTGAAATGGTGCCTGTCTTGATAAATAGACAGTGCCATGTGATGCTACGAAGCACTGCTCTCTATATTTCTTCATTTCTAAGATGAAAAAAACCCTTTTTCCCTTAGAGTTAAGGTCAAACAGAGAGCTGGAAAGAGGGAAATAACACTGCTATAGATAACACATTTACACACATATGCTCCTTTTTTATACCACAAACCGATGTTCGCTCCATCCCGCTGACATCCTTGAAATCTCCCACACCTCAAAGCAAACAAGAAAGGATGTGAAGCAGAGGCCTGTCCTGAGGTAGAGCCCAGTCCTGTATCTTTCACTGTAATTGCCAAGTTCTGTGACCTGAACTCCGGGTATCTGAAGAAAGAGTATTGCTCCTCCTGCATGACTACATGGACTAAAAGCCTCTGAATCGTGTAATGTAACTATAGCTTTGGGGCAATGATGCCAGTACCAATTATAGACAGATGCCATACACAGCTACAGCCACTGTTACATTACAGAATCCTCTGCGGCAGTGTGAGGGCTCTTAAAAATGGTCTCTTCAACTGAAACGACAAAAGAAAAACGTAGCTCATTTATTAGAAATGTGTTTATATTCTAGTCCCGTTTTAAGCTGCATTCATTTTTTCTGTTTTTGTTGTAGCTTGTGTCACAAATGACCTTGTAAAGTTGATTTGGCTAACGTTTTAGCTATCTAATGCCTGTTTATGAATCTGGCAGAGATGAAGCGACATTAGCATTCAATTAGAGCCGTGCTCCTGGTGACCCAATGAGGGCTGTTCACTCTAAAATTAGCTCTGTCATGCTTTCCTGGGGGGATTATCTGGTCCTTTAGCTGCTAAACACTCCAGTATGTTCACCCACTTATTGCTAATTTCATCTATCTGCCATTTAGTGTGGGTCAGGATTTTTCATATCAAAATACTCAAAGCATTAGTTAATATTATTAAGTGCAGCTTGCTTTAACCCGTAAGAACCCATGGTGACACCATTATAACAAACACTTTAAATCTTCTAGAATCTAAGATTAACCCTTTGATGCACAACATATTGACCCTCCTTCTAATGCACAACATGGGGCAAAAATGACCCTCATTCATTTCCTATGTTATTTAATGCTGCTGTGTGTTTCTGTGCTCTATCTTTTGATATCAACTTATTTTATGATTGAATATTCCAAGTATTCTTTGAATATCTTGTTTTTGATAACAACAGATCATTATTTCCATTTTGCTTCTCATACTTTATGAGGAAATTATTTTTTTTTGTGTTATTACACAGCTAACTACTTGGCTAAGTAGCTTGCTAAGCTAACTACTTAGCCAAGAAGTTAGCTAAGTAGTTATTTTAGCAAGCTACTTAGCTAAATACTTAGCCAAGAAGTTAGCTAAGTAGTTAGCTTAGCAAGCTACTTAGCTAAAAAATGGATATGGGTCATTTTTGACCCATGTTGTGCATTAGAAGAGTAGTGACACAAAAAGGGATTTTATTAAAAAATGAATAAAGGAAAAAATAAAATTAGGATGTATGATGATCAAAAACAAACTAATTGAGGAAAACCTGGAATACTGAATGATGAAAATAATTTATTGCAAAGATTTGGAACATAAAAACTAACTGAATTTGAAAACAAAAAATCACAACGAAATTAAAACTAAAGCTAATGAAAAATTCAAAACTATTATAACCTTGCTAGCAGCTAGCAAACACGCACAAAGCTGGAACGCCCTTCATTATGCAGAATTTGAACTATAAGGAGTGAGTTATAAAAATATTCACCCCCCTCAGAGTTGTCCTGGAGGGAGAAATTAGCTTTTTAGACTAGTTTGGCCGGGTTTTTTTTTTTTCAGCTGTAGATACATAAGGACAGAGCTGTTACACAGCTGGGGGTTGGACCCAATTATCTGGGAACCAGAATTCATATACAGTGTATGGGAACTAATCACAAACAGAGCTAACCTCAAAAGAACTTACGTCGATTTGTTGTCCTGATTTTGAATTTATATCTCCAAAACATTTCTCTCTGGGCCAGTTTATTTAAAATATCACCTCCTTTAGTAGGCAACATTACTTTTTCAAACCCACAAAACTTTGATGAAGATGGTAAACAATGATTTGCTTCTGTACAGATTGCAGTTTCTGATATTAGCTCTTTAGAATCTCTTTTCTTTAAAAATCTCTTTTAAAAACTCACTTTTATCGATTTGCCTTCTCTTAATTTCCTTTTATTATTATTGTATGATTACCTTGATGTGATTGGTGATTTTAAATTTTACATTTTTTAAGTCCAATGTAATTTCTTCTTGTTGTTTTAGTTTGTAGTTGTCAGTAAATTGTATTTGATGTTTTATTTCTGTTGTACATCACCTTGTAACTTTTTTTTGAAAGGTGCTATATAAATAAAGTTATTATTATTATTATTATTATTACTATTATTAAGGAGTTGCTTGGTTTGGCCCACATATATTAGACCACTGGGATGTGAAAACATGTAAATCACAAGTTGACTTAACAGTTTATAAATTCTCGAATGGGAATTTTCCTCCCAGCGTGGGGATGATAATGATTTTGTGTTGTCTTGTTTTGAGTCATATCTTTGTACGTGACCATGTTTTTAATTGTGGGTGTTGAGGATTTGCTAAAGTCGTGTAAAGATTTGTCTGCATGAAGCACCTGCCAGAATTTCTTTTATCTGTGAAGCTCAGTGATTAAGTTTAGTAGAAAAACAAGCCTGCGTATTAGACAAGAGATCAGAGTGAGAGGTGGTGTTTAGTACGTTGTTTGACTTTTTTGGCAGAACCTCTTTCCTTAAACTCAGCAGCCAGGATGATGTTTTTTTGGTAGTGAAAGTCATCAGGATCTGGGCAGTTGTATTGGAGCCTTACACACTTACCATATATGGGATAAAATCCTTTAGATGTGAAGTGGAATGATGCTGGAAGCACGCAATATTTAATTATGGCTCATGTCTTTTTGGTGGATAGAAGTGTGAATGGCCTATGTTTCAACACTGTATATGGTCAGATCTGTGTGCTGTGTTTACCATAGACTGTATATGAATAATGGACGTAGTCACCATGATGTCACCCGTTGGTTTGTGGCCCACTGGAAGCATCGAGTTCAGCGTTACACTCGTCTCCATCTTGTTTCCGATACAGGAAACAGACCATATTTGGACTGTGGAGGAGGAGAGGGATCTGATCACTGACTACAGCCTCTCTACACCTCAACCTGACTGAGAGAAGCTGCTGCTAATTCATGTTAGCATTAACTGGGATGTTAGTTTTGGCTAGCAAAAAAACAAAAACTAAATGTATGTTACTGACCTCAGAAAACTGAGCAGCGACTCCTTGGAGTGTCTGTTAGTCCAACCAAACGCTGAACAAGACATTTTTACTGAACAAAACGTTCATTAAGTGAAAATACAGTGAAAGGGTCAAAGTTATGAAACCAAACGGTAAACATCCTTTTCATATCTATATAACGTTATATATAACTTTATTGACGCGTTGCCATGGATACGCATTGTTCTGCTTCTCTCCTGATGACGGCTCTCCTTGTTAGTGACCTGTCAATCAAAGGTAGCCCCGCCCCAAATCATACGATTCTTTATCTTCTATTTTCTTCTAAATGGGGCCATTATTAGAACTATTAACATCAAATTGTCTTGAAGAAGATTTTTTACTAGTGATTGAGACCATAGTGTTGCCCTAAAGAAAAATTCTGAGGTAATAAAACAAGGGAGAAGTTTTCTCATTTTGCATTGAAATGAATGGACAGAAATGTTTTTGCAGCCAAACTTAGCGCCCCCTGCTGGAATTTTTGGTAGAATGCAGCTTAAGGCACTTCCTGGTTTGCCTCCCTGCTCAGACCAGGAGGTTGCCGCCTGGGTTATTAAACTCCACTCCCACTCTACTGCCACACTGATACTCCCCATCTCATCTCATACACACATGATTGCACTATTGCACTATTGCACTTAAGGACTTGGACTTTTTAAAACATTGTCACTTAGATATATATTTTATTTATACATATATTGATATGTTGATAATGTTGTGTTTTTGTTTTAAGTATTTTTCTATATTGATATTTTGTACTGTGCAACTGGAGGAGGACTGCTCCAAAAAAAATTTCGTTGTCTTGTACAATGACAATAAAGTTCTATTCTATTCTATTCTGGGTCTTATGGAAAGTGTGCATAGATGGCTTAAAAAGTCTGTGAGAAAGCCCTAATGCACTTGATGATTTAACAGTGGGACAGCCTTAGTGTGGAGATTGGGCTTGTTAGAGGGTTTTATAACCCACCTACACATGCTAATTGGTTTGGGTTGGTACTTAATGTGGTGGACGCTCCTCGTGGATGCACAATCAGACTGGTTGTGGTTTCACTGTTTGGTAAAGGACCAGTGTGTCTCTGTATGCAGCACCTTGGGTGAGGCATGTTGCTCATCTCTTAAGCCCATTTAACAGCTCGTTACCCATCCGTCTCTTTCCCCCTCTTTTCCTCTGTTCCAGGCACTCATCACTTCTTGGTCAGGTTCCATTTTTGCTAATGCAGTGGAAATGAGCCGTGGGCATTGCAAAGCGATGTAGAGCAGATTCATGGCAGCATTTTACCATGAAAACACAAACAGGGCCAGGCGTAACGAGGCTCGACAGAGAAACAGAAAGCTCAGAGGTTAGCCACAGGTAACTCCATTTGACATGTAGGTTGTAGTGTTACACTGAAAGTCATGCTTTATTAAACCACATAAGAGATGAGCCACACAGATACTGTCCCACAAAGAAATAGACTAGCTTGGTCACTCTTGCCTAGATGGTGGATACTAAGAGAATAAAAATAAACTTTAAACCTTCATTCTTACCAAAAACATAGCTTTCAAATTGGTTTAAAAACATTTTGAAAGGAAAATCTTGCATTTTCTAAATGGGTCCGGCTCTCATAAATTTGAATCGTGCTAAATTGGCCCAACCAATGTTAGCTTCATGGCAGTTTTGTTTACATGTGTGAAGCAGTGGATATGAAGTTAGAAAATGAGTGTGGATTCAAGAAAATTCTTGGCGACACCGTCATTTGAGGGCATATCTCTCTGACCGTTAGTCAGACTGACCTCAGATTTCGTATGTGTCTTGCTCATGGCACAAAGGTGTGCATCCT
>NC_081537.1:6123684-6178684 GCF_030273125.1 Centropristis striata
ACACGCTCCACCAGCTGCCTGCGCAGCGCCCTCCTTTCCTCTGGGGGGCAGTCTGGCCTGTTGTCCACCAACTCTGGCCTCTGGTCGCAGAGAGACAGAGCCCTTTTCAGCCCCCCAGAGTCCAGGTCCAGCAGCTGGTCTACGGTTCTCCTTCCTCCCAGGCGGTCTGCATGGCTGAACACTGGGATGATGTACTCGGAGACCCCGGCTCCAAACAGCTCAACGGTGGCCCGGATCGCCCGAGCGGCATCCTGGTCCACCTCCATGCTGGATCCTGGAGCTCGGACCACCAGCAGGAAGGCGTGCGGTCCAGGACCGGAGAGCTGAAGGCTCCTCAGAGCCTCCCGGGCTCTCCTGTTGTTTCCCAATGACGACCCCAAATAATCAGGGGTGTCGATCACTAGAACCTCTCTCCCATCAATCACTGCCCTTCTCTTGGTGCTCTCCGTTTGGGGACCCATGGGCACTTTTTTTTCACTGTTTCCCAACAAAGTATCTGCAAGGGAGGTGCGGCCTCCACCTGTGGGCCCCAGGAGGATCAGCCTGAGGCCGGATACGGTCGGATCCATCTTTGACTCCGGTCCTCCATCTCTGGGTGATCCTGCAGAGGTGACAAGCTTTTATCATTGATAGTTCACCCCAGTTCTGAGGTCTTTACACTGGCTTCCTGTCACTCAAAGAATTGATTTCAAAATATTAATGTTGGTTTATAAAGCCCTAAATGGTCTAGGGCCAAAATATATTACCGATCTGCTGATACGTTATGAGCCGTCCAGAGCCCTTATGTCGTCTGGGACAGGTCTACTTACAGTCACAAGAGTTAGGACTAAACAAGGAGAAGCAGCATTTAGTTTTTATGCACCAAATCTCTGGAACAAACTCCCAGAGAACTTGAGGTTTGCTGCAACTCTCAGCTCTTTTAAATCAAGTCTGAAGACTTTTCTCTTTCCATTTTAACCTGTAGTTTTTATTCATTCGCTTTTAAATGTTTTATTCATTCACTTTTTTTTTTTTATTCGCTTTTAAATGTCTTCTAATGTGTTTTATGTATTTTAATCTTGCCCCTGTAAAGCACTATGAATGGCCCTGTGTCCGAATTGTGCTATATAAATAAACTTGCCTTGCCTTGCCTTTAAATCAGGGGTGGGCAACTTAAATGCTGCAGGGGGCCACAACTTTTCATGTTCACTACCACAGGGCCACATATAGGACCGTACACTTAACCAGATATGATGAAACTGCAATTTTAAATATGCAAGGTTCATACACTTTTTGAGTGGTCAAATTCAAGCTTTTCCAGGACCTTAAAACGGTTGTAAGTTGCATGTTTTAGATGAGTACTTACATGCTAAAAGGGGTAATTTCACTCAACCATACCGACAGCAATGGTGTTACACTTTTAACAACCAAAAGTACAGTTTGCTAATCTCAATATTCAATTTAGTATTTTTTTCATTGAACATGTGATTATCTATAGTCAGATTGCAAGAGAAATACAGTAAGAATTTCAAGCATTTTCAAGCACTTTATCCAAAATCCAAGCACTTTTCAAACCTTGAAAATACAACATTAAAATTTAAGCATTTTCAAGGATTTCAAGCACCCGTACGAACCCTGAATATGTTTACAGTGCAGTAACTTAACATATTTCATGCTCAAATGCATGTATAACAGTATAAATAGGAATACAAAAGGTTTGAAGCAAATAAAAAATAACCACTGACTGTGATTTCTTTTTTTTTCAGTGCAAGAACAGCAGACCAACATTAATGCAAGAAGTAATTTTGTGCATTTCTACACTGCACTTTTAAGATTTCATGCTCAAATGCATGTAGTTGTACTGAGGGCTACTTGAAGTGAGGGTGCGGGCCGTATGTGGCCCCCGGGCCTCCAGTTGCCCATCCCTGGTTTAAAACATGGACATAGTCCTTGTGACATCACCGATGGCAAACCCTAAATTATGCATAACTATAAGCCTTAACATAAATTAAATAGGGGGCCTGTATAAAGATTCAGCCCTCGTACAGTTTTCTTGAACAGGAAAAAAAAAAAAGTTGTACATTTTAACATGGTGGTCTATGTACATTGACTCCCTTTGGAGCCAGCCTCAAGTGGTAATTTTTTCCCTTCATTTTTCTTCCCTGCATGCTTTTATTAGGAAAATAATAAAGCACTTTGGGGTAAAGCTGTGATTCTCAGCCCAACTAACAAGTTTTAAATATCTTACTTTCAACAGAACAAACAATAAAAAGCAGAAACATTTAACAAAGTAAAGGTGAACTGACCTGTGATGACAGCAATCAGCCACTGGAGCTTGGAGGAGGATGCTGATAGAAGAGCAGATTGTAAGTCAGTTGCTTAATTATAGGCCTATAATTATTATGTACACTAAAATAGCCCGACTCCACTCAGATACTAAATTGCTGTCATGTGTCTGTTTAACCCTCTGGAGTCTCCAAAAGTGCCAACGATTTACTTCTTCATGACATCCAGACTAGAAAACAAAGCAGCGTGGAGCCCTACTGTAAATTTACCTCTAAAGTTCTGGCTGTAAACTCCATGAGGCCAGTTTCAGTTTGATGATGATATACCAAGTAAAACTGGAGACAAGCTCAAATATATTTAGTATAAAATGATTGAACTGGATGGAACCCTCTTATATGTTAGATTTGACACCTTTGTTCACATTTGCAACATTTCAAATTCTTTATTGAGCATGATAGTGTTTTGAAAGTTTAAAAAAAAGATTCAAAATCACATTTTATGTTGGACTAAAGAACTAAAAAAGACATAAAATGACCAAAGAAAGACACAAAATGACCAAAAAAGACACAAAATGACCAAAAAAGACATAAAAAGACACGCAAAAAGACACAAAATGAACAAAAAAAGACACAAAATGACCAAAAAAGACAAAATGACTTACAAAGACACAAAATGACCAAAATTGTTAAGCTAAACACACAAGACATAAATAAAATAGAGTCCCACTAGAATAAAACCCAGAGATGATGACAGGATCACACACAATCACAAGATCACATTTATGTTGTTTTTTCTTTGTTTCATTTTGGTTCAAAATGTTTTAATCCAGTAAGTCAGAATAAAAAATCAATTATTATCAGGTCATATAGGTGAGGTTGTGCTGAAAAAAACAACAACAACATGGCATTTAAATATTTTTAAAGTGGTGTATACAGGCAGGATGGAAAGGATTAAGAAATGGACAAAATAGCCCAAAACTCCATAGAGTTTAAGTCACTTCCTAAGACGACCAAATATACAGACTCATACTGTCTCCTGACCTGTTTACCTTCACTTCAAAAGTCCATTTAAAGCTCTGAGAAGAGTAAATGCACAAAGCACTTACCTTCGAAAAAACGCCAAACTCCAGTCAGCCATTTACACAGGCTCTGGATTCCTGACACACAAGACATAAATAAAAAAAGTTAGCATATGACGTTTTTAATTTGTAGAGAAAAATGTGACACTTATTCCTTCGGGTCAGAATTGAGGGATTTCATACCACGCAGGGTTCCCACCAGGCGGCCCACCCAGCCCCAAAGAGCTGACAGACCTGAGGACAACAACAACAACAATAACAACAACAACAACAACAACAACAACAACAAACAACAGCACACATTAATGTTCTGGTCATTTTATGTCACATAATACACAAACATACAGAAACCCTGAGAGATAAGTGAGACATAAAAGTCTGGTGATCCGTCTTCTAAGTCTAATCTAATTTTTTTTTATCCTTTGTTTATGATTTTAACCCTTTAAAGGGCACTCCTGGAAATTAAAAATGTCAACCCTGAAGTGTTATTGAAGAATATTACAAGACTTTTTGCAAAATGTTTCATTTTTATATTGCAAATCGAGGTCAATTGAGTCATTATTAGGGTGGATTCGGGTAATGTGGGACACTTAAGGTTTGGCTGGTTTATTTCCTGCTTAAAGTAAATATAGTCATCAAAACCTTCATTATTGGTCTACTCTGACTGAAATTACATAAAATATTTTTAAATTTAGAAAAATATAACAAAGTCAAAATTGCAAAAAGTGTCCCACATTACCCGAATTCACTATATTATTATATTTATTATAGTCTCTTTCCCACAGCAACCCTAAATCGACAATAACACATCATCTGCATACATCATCACTTTATCTTTTACCTTTAACTATTTATTATCTTTCTAAACTATTTATTACATATGCGTAATGTCTGAATGTCTTTTTTAAAGCACCTTATATATGAGAAGCACACGTGAATGTAATTGTATACTTTTTTAATACAATGACAATAAAGGAAAGCTGGAATCTTGTGTGATTTACTGATTGGTCAGATGCCACAGTCTCACTATCTGTGATGTAGAAATCCAAATGTGGTTATTTGCCTGATAAAGGGTTAAGAAAGGGTGACCTTTGACCTCTGACACATCACTAACTAAACTCACCGGTTAGGGAGCAGAACAGACGAATCGGCCATCGGATCAGAGCCGGGAGAGCTGCAGGGAAATCAGACTCAGTATAACAGCAGAGGTCATGATTGATTTATTGTTTGGTCTTTTCTAAGATTTGCTGACCACTGCAAAAAAAATATAGTATCGCTTGCTTTATCCTTTAACCCTCTGGAGTCTCCAAAAGCTCCAAATCCAGACTTCTTCATCACACCCAGACTAGAAAACAAAGCAGCGTGGAGCCCTACTGTAAATTTACCTCTAAAGTTCTGGCTGTAAACTCCATGAGGCCAGTTTCAGTTTGATGATGATATACCAAGTAAAACTGGAGACAAGCTCAAATATATTTTGTATAAAATAATAGAACTTCTTTTAATTCTTTATTGAGCATGATAGTGTATTGAAAGTAAAAAAAGAGATTCAAAATCACATTTTATGTTGGACTAAAGGACTAAAAAAGAAACAAAATGACTAAAAAAAGATACAAAATGACCAAAAAAAGACACAAAGTGACCAAAAAGAGACACAAAGTGACTTTAAAAGGACACAAGAAAACACAAAATTACTAAAAAGACACAAAATGACCAAAAAAGACACAAAAAGACACAAAGTGACCAAAAAAAGACACAAAATGGCTTTAAAAGGACACAAGAAGACATGAAATGACTAAAAAAAGACACAAAGTGACCAAAAAAGACACAAAATAACTAAAAAAGACACAAAGTGACCAAAAAAAGACACAAAATGACTTTAAAAGGACACAAGAAGACAAAAAATGACTAAAAAAAGACACAAAATGACCAAAAAAGACACAAGACACAAATAAAATAGAGTCCCACTAGAATAAAAACCAGAGTTGGATGACAGGATCACACACAATCACAAGATCACATTTATGTTGGTTTTTCTTTGTTTCTTTATGGTTCAAAATGTTGATCCAGTAAGTCAGAATAAAAATCTATTATTATCAGCTCATATAGGTGAGATTGTGCTGAAAAAAAATATACCAACATGGCATTTAAACATTTTTTAAGTGGTGTATACAGGCTTAAAAAATGGACGAAATAGCCCAAGACTCCATAGAGTTAAAGATTTCTGTTTATGATGAGTAAACTGAGAATGACCCAGGATGCATAGCTGGCCCCTGATAAATCCATCAGGAATGTCTGTTCTTATCAAAACCACACTGATAAATTAAAACAATATCAATCTCGTTCCCAGACTCACTATCTCTGAGGAGGACAGGTCAAGCGATCATAAAAACAATATGGCTTATATTGCAGGTGAACGTTATGTTTTTCCAAATGAATATGGACGTGTGTGTCTGTGAGTGACTGACTCTGAGAGAATCTGTAGAGAAGATACCCCACCACAGTAAAAGCTCCCATCTGGGCGCTGTTGCCGTTCAGCCACCAGCCTAAACAGAGGAAGGAGGAGGAACACATTAGAGTTGCAGTGCTGTACATAGCATAATTTAACATGGGGATTATCTTTCACAAAACTGGGAAATGCAGAATGAAAAACCCTATTGAATTAATTCTGCTGTATGTGTGCATGTGCCTACACTGCAAATTATTTGTTTCTTACCAAGATAAAAAGAAATTAGATTTAGAAGTGTTAGATAATTTATCTTGTTTTTAGAGTTAATTTCTTATTGTGTTGTGTTCAACATGCTTATTTATATTTATTTCAAGTGAAATTATCTGTCCATGCAGCAAGATCATTTCCCTCAGATTTAGTGTTTTTATCTTGTTTTTAGACACACCTTTTTTTTGCAGTGTATAGAATAAGTACACATGCACACAGTGGGGAACCAATACAAAACAAACAAACAAACAAACTAACTAACTAACTAACTAACTAACTAACTAACTAACTAACCCTAACGACTTTTTTTACAAAACTTTTTTTTAGCTAGTTTAATTTCCTGTTCATTTTCTTCAAAGCGCTCGTTTGCATGTTTATTCTGAAAAACTAAACCGGAAGTCTAACCGATTTTGCCGCGAAGCTGACGTTATGGACACAATATTAAAATATGTGATAAAAAAAAGAGATAATTGAGTAATGGACATCTCATTAAGTGCCTATTTTAATTGTAAAATCATAAAAGAGAAGTTAAATTATAAATAATACTTTCTTATAGTTCTTATAGTTTCTTCAAATCTATGTTTATATATTAATTGTCTCACCTGCATCCTCAGAGCCGTCCTTTTCACATTGACACTCCATTTCAGTTGGTGTCAAGCTAGCGAGACTTTATGACCTCACTTCTGCTCAGAACTGTCAAAATAAAAGCATTAAAAGTTCAAAGTAACACCCGGTATAAACAAACAAACTACACAACTGAAAATTAAACAATATCAGAATTAAACATGTAATCAAATAATAATATACCTAGAATTATTTTCACATCAGTCAGTTCAGACCTCAGAAAAGCTACGTAATCACTCATGTGTTAACATGTAGCACAGTTTCAAAACAAGGTAAAACCAAAACAGAAAACCTAGACAGGAAAACTCAACACATACAATACAGTTTAATGGAAAAAAAAGTCTGTTGAAACACACAGCAATGGCAAAGCTTCATTACCTCCAGTGTAGAAAGATAATCCTCCCCAAAGAATCTCCTCTCTGTTAAAACCTGACGCAACTCACGAGGTCAAAGTTGTATGAGATCTTTTCTTCCTGCTGTTGTGGAGAAACATTGGCCTGTGCAGGCCTGCCCCCAACAGGAACACTGCTCTTATTATGCTGTGCTGTGTTACAAAACAATGCAGTGAAAAGGTCCAGGTATGCTGATAATGCTTTCTTTGGATGAACACACCTTTCTTGCTGCAGGAAGAACTGGAAAAGCTGCTTAACATGCACAGGATACTGACTCATGGTTATTATAATAAAACAGACAAGATGCAGGGCGGTAAAAACAATTTGGTTTTATTAATGCAAATGCAATGTACAGACTTTTTTAAAAAACATATTGTAGCACACGTCAACTTGTGGAAGCAACCATTTCTGTCAATGTGATAAAAAAAAATGGAAATCATTATAATGAGACGTCAAAACAATGACTTATCTCAAAAAATGAGAAGCAATGAAGAATGATTTTGTGATACCAAGTTTACCAATTATATCAGTTATTTTGAGGTACTATGCTTCGGGCTGGGCAATATATTGATATATTTTAAATGTGATATGGAATTAGACCATATCGCATATATCGATATAGTTCAAATATGCACTGTGATCCTTAATTATCTAAGATTTTTTTTTTAAATGTGCACTTTATGGAGCTTTGATTTTTAATTTTTTTTTTTTAAAAGGTACTCCTGTTGTTATACAGTATTTACGTTCACTTAAATAATCAGTTTTAATAAAACTACTTGTGACATGTCATATTTGGCTTTGACTTTGAATGAACATTTGCTCTCACTTTGCGATAAAAATATCTGGATATATATCGTATATCGATATTCAGTCTAAATATATCAGGATATGACTTTTGGTCCATATCGCCCAGCCCTAACTACGCTATTGTTTTGCAATACCAATTCTTTATCTCTTTAGTTTCCCATTATATTGACTGTCAGGACCTTATTATTCATAACAAGACCAATTTTTCCCATCTAATCTTTTTATTTCTTTTGCTGGCTTATATCAACCACACTCAAGGAGTTTGTTTAAAAGCACAATATTCATGTAATGTGGGACTGACACACCTACAGTACTGCAATCAGCTGTACTGAACCATGAACCAACACACATGAAAAAAAGGATCAAGGGAACACTTAACAATGTCCCGGTTCATCCCAAATGTCACATTTATACTGTCCTACAAAGTCTAACTGCAGTAACTAACAAAAGGTAAAACTGAGAAAAACTGCTTTAAAGTTTTTAACGTTTTTTTAACTGGCCAGCCAAATTGGTTATAGGTAGATAAGTGATATGAAACTTATTTCTACATGTATTGATGCAATTTTTATGCTCATGATCATGATGATTTATTTGACATTTGACCCCAAAAATGTAGTTACTGCATTGCTGTATAAGGTTCTAATAGTGATGTAAAAACAGAGTGCAGTAACTAGAATGTTATCTTCTTTCAGCTTTTATATTTTGTTTTCAGTGAATCAACATTTTAAAATTAATTTTGTTATCAGTGTGTTTAAAAGTGTGTAACAACTCTATTCAAAGATGTGTGTATTTAAGACTTAATAGTATAAAGTAATGTCATATTTTAGTCTTAATATCATTTTATCTCACTTTTTTACTTCATCACTATCTAGATAATAATTTCCCTTTCAAATATACTTATCATTTCTATTATTTTTATGTTTAAATTAGTATATATATCCAAAGCACACTGTGGTGAGTGCAATTACTGCTTTTTGTGGTTTTTATATAATTATTTATCTGAAATTAACCAAAATTGAAATCTAAAACTTTCATCAAGGAGTTCATATTTAGTTATAACTCAATTTTGACCAAAAATGTAGTTACTGCAGTTAGGCTTTGTAGGGCAGGGTAGAGCCAATTTAAAAACCTTTTACCTGCTTTCAAAATGGATCACAAAGTTACCAGAACTTGTTGTGTCTAATGTGGCAGAAGATATTGTACACCTGAAGCGCTACGACAGATCTGAACAAGTCTTGCAGCTCATGAAGGCACTGAGAGTCGTTGCTATAGTAACCCCTCATGAGCCCAGCTGGGCGATCAGAGCGTCAATCAGCTCCTGCTTCTTGGTCCCGGTGGTCCGAACCCCAAACTGCTTACAGGCGTCCTTTAACACGGGCACGGTCAGCTTCGCCAGGGTGCCGTTCTGCACGTGCGCCCGCAGCTCTTCTTCTGGTATTTCCACTTTGGGTTTCTTTTCAGCTCCGCCTCCGGGATCAGCTGCAGGAAATGGAGAAAACACTCAGTCAAAAGAAGATTTCTACTGTGCTATGCCACCCTACAAAGTCTAACTGCAGTAACTACACTTCTGGTCAAACTTGAGTTCTAAATAAAAATGAACTCCTTGATGTCTGTTTTATCTTGTGACAAAGTTTTAGATTTCAGTTTTGCTTTATTTCAGAGAAATAAAGAAATAAAACTTGCAGTAACTACGACATCCCACTCAAAACCAAATCAGACCACGGTAAGTTCACTTATATGTATGTATATATATATATATATATACATATACATAGGTAGGTAACCTATAACCCATTTGACTGGCCAGTTAAAAAACATTTAAAAACATTTTTTAAGCAGTTTTTCCTCAGTTTTACTCTTTGCGTAGTTAGACGTTGTAGGGCAGTATAGAACAAAATGACCAAAGATGTATTTCAAAATCATCAGTCCTCAATAAATGTGATCAAGCAGAACAATTTAAACTTAACTTTAAAAAAGTTTTTAAAAAACGGCTCCTCTACAGAGCAGGTGACTCATGACTAAAATTAGCAACACCCAAAAGTTATTAATGGAAATATCACCATTGTTCCACATGCAATACCTCTGCAATAGAAAAAATGTGCCAACTGGCTTGTTTAAGGGATTTTCAATTCCCTTGGTTATCTTTATTAAATTATTTTTCATGAAAAAAAAACACAAAAAAACAACTCTCTGACCTGTTTTGCGTTTGGCAGCTGGTTTGTTCTCGGGGTTGTAGTTGGCAGGGTAGACCAGGTCTTTAAAGTCGTCAACCAAAGGACCCAGACGTTGGTCAATCTGCTCCACCTTTGGCACTGAGGCAGAGGAAAAGAAAGTGTGGGTCAAAGGGACAAGAGATGGTTGCATCAGAGCATCTCTGAAAGTGTGTTTGTGTGCATCTTACTGATGAGGTCCTCTATGTCCTCTGGAGCCGACATGTCCAGAGCCAAGGCCTCCAAGTTCCTGTAGTGCTGCTGGAGGACCGGGTTCTCAAAAGCATCGCTCCTAAATTACATTACAAAGAATGAAAACATGTTACAGAAAAACAACAACTGAAAGAAGCTGTTATTGTAATGAAGAAGTGGTCATGCTGTATAAATTAGTCAATTAAAGTGAAGTTAATAAAATGTATGTCCCACCAGAATAACATCACTTTGAAGTGATAAAACAACACACTAATGACATATAAATGACCCACTGTTGGTCTTTTTAGGATTACAGAAGCATCTCTGTTAAAAGGCTCAGACACTCGCTGCATGCTTCCCATTTTTCCTGCCGAGTTTGTATTTGAGGTGGTTATGGCCTGTAATTATTATTTCTTTATTGAGTAATAATGGGAAATGTGTTTTGTTTGTTATTACAGAACTAACAATGCTAAAGAGTGTAATGATTCTGATGACGTTGAAGTTGAAATAAACTGCTGGAGGACACCAGGATTCACAATCATTACGCCTCCTCATCTTTTCACTGTGTCCTGACCGACACACCATTGTGGTCACTGCTAGAACCCTAAAAAGAGCAAGCCCTACCTAGTTACCTCCCAAACAATCTCTACACTCAGAACTCTGTTAACCCTTTATCAGGCGAAGAACCGTATTTGGTAACTTCAGCGGATATCCAAAATAAAAATATTTTGAGAAAAAAGTTGCAAATTTACTAGATTAAAGTGGCAGATCTACAAGAAAAAAAGTCGCAGATTTAAGAGATTTAAAGTGGCAAATCTGCGTGGAAAAAGTCACAGATTTACGAGAAAGAAGTGGGAAAAAAGCAACTTTTTTCTTGCAGATTCAACACTTTAAATCTCTTAAATCTGCGACTTTTTTTCTTGTAGATTTGCCACTTTAAATCTCGTAAATTTGCAACTTTTTTCTCAACCCCATTTTGATATCCACTGAAGTTACCAAATATAGTTCTTCGCCTGATAAAGGATAAAGGACATGAGCAGCTACCTGTATTTGAAGCGGAGCTTGGAGACGATCTCCTTCATCTTGTCCACCTGGATCTGTGAGGCTGACGGGTTCTGAGGAACATCCAGAGCCCGAATGTCGTCAGCATATGGCAGATAGATGGCGTTGAAACCTACAACAAAGAGACATGATGAGTTGCCTCACACTTACACTATAATATACAGGTACGCAGGAATGAGTCCTAAAAAACTGAGATAAGTTAGCATTTTTAGCTTGTGGAAGCATGAAGAACTTCCAGTTCCCTCGTCTCCAAGTCAATGGGTTTTTGGTGACACGTCTGAAATAAACTTTATATTTAACACGTTTCAGAGATTTTAAAGAGATTTCATGTTTTGTTCTTTGACATAAATTACATTCATAGATTCCCCACTTATGAATTATGAAGCTTTTATGCGTCTTACAACAAGTGACTGCTTACAAGTGGATACATTTTTTTCTTCTTCCTTTTTTCCACCTACCTTTTAAAAGGGTACAATGTAGTTTTTTTTTTTGTTTTTTTTTAGTTCTTATTAGTTTGAAGTAGCCTACTGTATATCTTTATAGGTACATCTCAAAAAATTAGAATATCATGAAAAAGTTCAATATTTTTTGTCAATTATTTCAGAAAGTGAAACTCTGATCAATATTCTAATTCTTCTTTCTGAGACACTGAGTTTTGTTTTTTCATCATCTCTAAGCCAGAATCATCAAAATAACAAGAAAAACAGGCTTGAAATATTTCGCTCTACGCTTAATGAATCTATATAATGTATGAGTCTCACTTTATGAAATAATGGACAAAAAATATTGAACTTTTTCATGATATTCTAATTTTTTGACATATACCTGTAGTTTCCCAGCTTGCTTAGACACTTAGAAAAGCCAAATACAGCGGTATCTGGGTCTCTGAATACACCCCCCCAGCTGTGTATTATTACCTGGCGGTGTTATCTGAACTTTCCCTTCGTCGATTTCCTCGTTCTGTGGTACCAGGGCGACAAATCGTGGCGGGAAATTCCGGCGAGAGATGATGCGGCACAAAGCGAACACGTTCTTCTCAACGCACTTTGTCAACAAGGCGGAGAACAGACACGCGCTGCCTGAGGAGGAACACACAGCAGACATATTAGAGCTCAGCAAACACAGGAGATGCTGTTAAAGACTTTCACTGTCAATAGCCACCTTTCACTTCTTCCTCCTCGGGGTAGAGGAAGACAGAAGGTTTTATGTGGTGGTGGCGTTTGATCTTCTCCATCGGCTTGAACCCGATCAGAAACAATCCGGGATCATCAAACTTCTTTATGGTGTCCACCTCGTCCCTCTCCATCACGATCTGCTTCTTACCGTACACCTACAGCACACACAAACAGGAACAAAATCACTGAAAAAACGTATCAAGTTCAAGTCCATATATTAAAAGTAGGGCCGGGACTTTAACACGTTAATTTAGATTAATTAATTACACCAAAATTAACGCGTTAAAAAAATTGACGCATTTTAATCACACTTATTTTTGCACCGCGGAACGTTTCTCACTGGATGAGTTTCAGGCGGACCGATTATACTGGAGCACCAACTAGCGTTGATGAGTTCAGACAACAACAAACCACAGTGAACATGAAGGAAGAAGCTGATGAGAGCGAAATATTCTAAATATGCTATTTCTACTCTTAATGGCAAAAATTGCACTGGTCTGTTGGACTTGAACAAAAATAAACAATATTTTTGTTGCTTAAGCTTATGTATTCAGTCATTATTCAATGGTATACTAAAAAATCCATGTGAAAAAAAATTACTTCTCACTGTTCTCAGGTCAAATATTTATAAGCGATTAAAATGCGATTAATAAATTACAAAGCCTCTAATTAATTAGATTAATTTTTTTTAATCGAGTCCCGGCCCTAATTAAAAGATATTGCCTGTTGTGTTTAACTCTCTGGGGTCTATGATGGTGGCATCCGGATCAAATCATGTGACATTTAACAAAAAAACAAGGTCACATGGAGCGCTGCTATCAACTTCACTCCAAAGTTCAGACTTGAAACTTTCTCCCAGTTTTTGTTTGACATTCCTAGGTCATGTAAAACCAAAGATATGATAGTTTTAATTTGATAGTACAGAAATATTTGAGCGTTGGTGAAGCTCTCTGTGTAATTTTGCACAAAGTTTGTTTTGAAGAGTTGCAGCTAACAATGGGAAAAAAGCCTATAAATATACATGTTTTTATGGGACTTTTTTGTATACAGTTTTATTATGTTTACATTTTTACCTTTTTATGTGTTCATATTTTCATCCTATGTTTACATTTTCAAGTTCCAAACCAGTTCATTGAGCATATTTGTGGTTTTTATTGTAGTAAACTGTATAATTTTTCAACTCGAATTTCATGAATTTTGGGCTCAATATGTTCAAGTTGGTTAAAGTGAGAAAATAATTGTCAGATCATATAGGTGAAGAAAAAATGGATGCCAAATATGGGTATTGTAAACATTTTTTATGTGGTAGATGAAGGGCAAAATCAAAAGTATTCAAAACGGCCAAAATAGGCTCAGACCACAGAGGGTTAACAATAAGAAATAAAACCGCAAGTATATTTTACAGCCCTCTGCTTTCGTAGACGGCCCCCTCCTCCCATCTTTATTTTTTATTTTATCCACTTATATTTATGCACCGTGAAAGCAAACCAGACTACATACAAAACAAACTAAAAGCATTAATTTCACTCTGATTCAGACTAACCAAACAGACCTGGGTGGTGAAAGCTTTGCTGTCAAACATAAAAAAAACACACACACAATATGAGACCACCAAACCAAAATGAGCATATACCAAGAGTGCTCTTACCTGTGATTTCTTTATCTCACTGGGCAGCAGCAGGCTGCCAGTCTGGGTGTGGAAGGTTCGGGTTTTGCTGCGGACCGGCTCATTGGTTTCCCTGTAAAGTCTGACGGGAGGTGGTTTCCGAGCCGACACAGCAGTTGCATACATTCCCACAGCTACGTTTATTCCCTCACCAAGACACAGGTTTAACCTAACGATGGCAGAGAGGAGGAGACAAGTGATTAAAAGGATGCAAAGATGAACCACAGAGGAAGAAGAAAGAGAATGTGCCGCTTATCCAGGCCTGTCACAATAACATTTTTTTTAGGACGATATATTTTCCCAGAAACTATCACGATAAATGACAGTATGTGGAGTACTTCCTTTTCCACAGCAATAAAATTTTAAATCTCAAGAATATTTAACACTGGAATTGAAATGTGGAAAATAAATATTAAAACATCCTAGATAGATAAAACATAAATAAATAAACTACAATCAAAACAAATAAAATAGACTCTCAGGCTCTGTTAACAGAAACTGCACTGAGATAAATGTTATAATATTATAAATAATATATAACCATTTGTTTCTGAGATTTTTTGGCAATTCCTACTGCCTGTCAAACATTTGCAGTATTATTGAAATAGCATAAAAAGTCAGCATTATAATGCGTCCACTATAAGAGAGGCGTGGCTCCTTTAAGAGGCAGGACAGTCAGTGCTAACAGGCTAACAGTTAGCTCTGTAGCAGTACAGTGTGTATGTGCTGCAGCAGCATGTGTTCACTTAGCGACCTCCGTTTGTTTACAACAAGCACTGGATACTGTGCACAGTTAGCGACGCCGTTTAATTTACGATCAGCGGCGGACACTTTGTGTACAGTTAGCATGCTGGTTTGTTTACAAAGGCGACGGTTGCTGTGCAGTTAGCGACGGTGGCCGCAGTTATTGTACAGCTGAACAGTGAAATCCGAACTGTTCCCACACCGGCTTTGGCACCAATTCTATTTATTCCAACAAACTTTCTGGAGTTGGAGGAAACTTGACTTTGAGTAACACACTCACTATGCTTCAGCTTGGCTAGCATCCGCACTGTGTGTGTGTGTGTGTGTGTGTGTGTGTGTGTGTGGGGGAGGAGCAGGCTGAGCGACAGGAGAGGGACAGAAGCAGCTCGACTGGCTAAAAAGTTGATGGCTTATGTAAACAACAATTAGCGAATCCACAAAAACTATCGCGTCCATTCTTATATATCGAACGATACGTCGATATTTTGACCATCGTGACCGGCCTCAGCTTATCTCTACCTGGCCATGGCTCTCTTCTTCTGCTCTTTGGCCCGCACCCTCTTCTTGAGGTCCTCCAGTTTGTTACATGCCTCCAGCTGCAGACCCAACTCGCTTTCATCCTCAGGTGGACTTATGATGTCACGAAAGAAGGACGCAACATCGAAGCCGCCAGGTTTCATCAGATGCATTAAATCAATGATGACACCTAAGATAGAAAGGAAGAGCTTTAATCCAAAATAGTGATAACAGATTCTTTTTTTTCTTTTCCTTTTTTTTTTGTTTTTTTATTGGTGAAATGACGTAACAAACAGGTGACATGAGAGACAAATACACTACACCATGTGGACCACAAGTAGAGACGGTAGACATGCAGCGCGAACAACAACAAAGAAAAACATGAATGATAAACGATTTGCACAGAGGCTTCACAGGTGTATGTGTGCGTGTGTGTGTGTGTGCGCGTGTGTGTATGTGGATGAGGGGCAGATGCTACGACATATATATAAAAATAAATAACATGGCTCATTTATATGTAACACACAATGAAAATAAATAGGCAAACAAAGCAAGAAGCGGTAACGAGAGAAAACAAATAAACAAGAATAAATAAAATAACTAATTAAATAAATTTTAAAAAATAAAATAAATAGTAATATTAACCCAATATAAACCAACGCGTCATGACAGTGCAGCCACAACAACAACATAGTGATAACAGATTTTCATGAACAGCCTCCACTCCAGACGTACCGGTCTCTTTGAGGTCGCCGGACTTGGTGCGAGCCTGTCGGTCCTTCACGCTGTCGCCCCCGTGTGGTTCATCCCTGCAGGTGAAGATCATGAGCCGCTTGTGTGAGAGGCGAAGCTTGATGTCACTGTAGAGGTTGGCGCAGCACCACAGGGCGTCGCCTAATGACGTCTCCCCGCTGCCCATGGTCTCTGCTGCCAGCTGGGCACCTTTCTGCCCCCACAGAGCGTCTACTTCCTGCACTCGCTTTGCACCTGTGGAAAAGATAGATAGATAGATAGATAGATAGATAGATAGATAGATAGATAGATAGATAGATAGATAGATAGATAGATAGATAGATAGATAGATAGATAGATAGATAGATAGATAGATAGATAGATAGATAGATAGATAGATAGATAGATAGATAGACAGATTAGATAGATAGATTACTTTATTCATCCCCGAAGGGTAATTCGGTTGTCACAGCAGTCCGGTATTCAAGTACAATAAAATACAATATATATATATATATATATATATATATATATATATATATATATATATAGTGACTAGACGGTATATAATAATAATAATAATAATAGTACGGTATATAATATAATATATATAATATAATATGTAATAATAGATAATAAACAATATAAAAATAAAATGAACAATATGAATAAAGTGATTTTAAGTAAAATAATATGATATATAATATATATTAATAATAGTAATAATAATAATAATAATAAATAAGGCCGGTATAATAATAATAGTAGTATATTACAGTATATAGTAATAATAGTAATGGCAGCAACAGTATATATAATAATAATAATAGTAATGATATTAATAACATAGCAAAGTGTCGTGCGTAGATTTAGTGCAAAAGATCTGTTTAGCAATTTATAGAGGACACCAGTACAATTTTTCCCCTTTCCTTTTCTTCTAAAGCTTATATTCACATGCATTATTATTAAAAGTAATCAATAAAACCATAACATATGGAACAAATAACAATAGTAAGTAACAAACTGTGCTCACATTTGTGTTTGCAGCAAAACAACAGCATTTCAAATAAAATGTGATCATGTGTTATTTTAAGAAGTGGGACATCTCACCAGGTTCATCAAGATCATGGTAAACGTAAACATGCTTGAAGGAGTTTCGAGGATTTTTGCTCTGCTCTGTGCCGTAGAAAACCAAAGCCACCAGGTCCCTGTGACTGCTGATGATCTTACTGCTGTACACACTGCGCACAACCTACAGGGACAGACACTTATTATCATCAGACAACGGGGGGATATGAGAACAAAAACAATCAAAGATGTAAGCTTCGGGGGCCTCCAATCCATGAAAAAATAAATTGGATGATTTACAGCAGGGGTGTCAAACTGAAATACACAATGGGCCAAAATTTAAAACTTGAATAAAATCGCGGGCCAACATTGAACAAATAAACCTTTTAATATATGCCAAACATGTTTTGCTTTAACATTAAATATGGAACCAGCAACGCTTATAAACATACAATATATAACCAAATAGTGCAGACATGCAAAATCAAATTTCAAATAAAAAAACACATCAATGTCATTAATTTACAATAGTAATATAATAATTTGGTATCTGCCCCCAGAATTTGACACCCCTGATTTACAGCTAATTTTTTGTTATTCCAACAAAGACAAGGAAAAAAAAGACAAAAAGATAAATGGCCATCTAACCTGCATGGTCATGTCAAAGTTGGAGGGCTGTCCATCTTCTCCTTTGATGAACATTTCCTTGGAGGCATCCACCAAGAAGACCAAACTGTCTCTCCCTGTGATCTTATATTCTCCTAACAAAGACAGAGCGTTTGCATTTGTTATTCTGTAACTTTAAGGTCTCAGACAATGTTTGGTATCAAATGCTATGTGATTACAAGTTTCATAAATGACATGTTATGAAACTAAGTTTTACAGGAAACACAAAAAACTTCACAAAAAGTGTAACATATGACATTTATTGATAATTTCACTCAAGAAGAATGTAACAAAGGATGGCTATCGGCATAGTAATAACACTGTGTGTAAATTATGTAACTTAAGAGAAATAAAATGTGACTTAGGCAATTTTTTGAACATGCCTTTGTGACTTAAGCAAGATATGGTAACACTTTATTTTGAAGGCGTCTACATAAGAGTCACACAAGCCTGTCAGAAACATGACATGACAAGTATCATGAGCATTAATGTTACTTCAAAGTGTCATTAATGTTCATGACACGCTCATGTCACTCTTATGTAGACACCTTCAAAATAAAGTGTTACCATATCTTGCTTAAGTCACAAAGGCATGTTCAAAAAATTGCCTAAGTCACATTTTATTTTGACTTAGGCATAATAAATCCACTTAAGTCACACACTTGACATAGGCCATTATCTTAAAGGGGTAAAATCACATGATCTGATCAACTGACGATGTGGGTGATTGTACCATAGGTGGCTGGCGTCATGAGGAGATGATTTAGGCAAAAAAACAAACAATTTTGACAACAAATGACTTAGGCGATTATTTTAACAGTGAGACTATTTGCATGTTAGCTGAAGTGGCGGAGGAGGTTTTGATCTCACCTCCAGATTGCTCTCCATCCTCTTGCTCTTCCTCATCATCCTCATTCCGGTAGAAGGCGTTCCACTCTGCCATATGTGCTGCTTCTAGTCCTGTCAAATGATTCAGAAGTTCAATAAGACACAACAGCAGAAGCCATAAAGTAGCTTGAATACTATCGCGACATTTGATTATTGACCTGTGGAACTTTGTGCTCCTTAAAACTTTCAGCAAATACCTACCTAACCGAACATAAGCATGGTCCTAATATATTCATAACACAATAATTGTGCAAAATACCAAACCATATTTTTTTTAAAATCAAGATTAATTAATCTTAATATATAATTAGCGTTAACTGAGATTTCATCTTCATTCAGGCAACGTTTAAGGTAGCTAGCTTAGCTTGTAATTAGCCACTGTTGGCTTAGTATAATTGATATTCTGGCGTCGCTTGGTTAACAAATGCATGTTTGTAATGATGCACACAGACTAAATAGACTTAAAACGACAACATGAAAGGTATTAGGTTACAGTATGAACATACAGTCACTTGCCGCGGTGGTCTGCTTCTTTCTGTCCACAAGTCCAGACTAGTTTCAATGGCTGGCGCGTTCAGGTACGTGAACGAGCACGCTGATAAAGCGTAAGAAAAGGCTAATCGTCTATTGGGCGCTTGTCCTGCCAATCAAAGATACTGGCCAATCTTAGTGTAGTAGGCGGGGTTTATTGGCAGGAGGCTCGACCGGCTGGCGGAAAGCTTTTTTGACAGTTATGTTATTGTTTATAGTGATGGGTAGATGAAGCCTCATGAAGCCTTGAACCTTTCCAGCCAACTGGTTCGAGAAAAGGTTCATATCTTGAGGCTTCATGTGCTCACAAACCCCCTGCTGGTCCAAATTGTCATTGACCTTTGAGCTGTTTGTGACTATGGTTTGTGAGGCCTCTTGTTGCATGGGAATAATCACTTCTTCTTCTTCTTCTTTGGAGTTTAATGGCAGTGGGCATCCTTAATGTTGCATTTACCGCCATCTGCTGGATTTTATTTCCTTCTCATTTCCCTTTTATTATAATCTTTTAATTAATCCAGTTGAGATAAGGAATCTCATGATGTTTCTCCTTCCTTCCTTAGTTTTCCCACATTCTATTAAATTCTTGAAACTGTTTCCCTCCATTCCTTCCCTCCGCAGCCCGATCCTCATCTCTTCCCTCTCTCTTTCATATCCAGCACATGCTATCAACACATGTTCCACTGTCTCCATCTCCCCACAGTTACACTGCCCCGTTGGATGTTTTCCTATTATACTAAGTGTATTATTCAGTTTACTATGTCCTATTCGTATTCTGCTCATGATAACTTGCTCTGTTCGGTTGTCTCCATAACATCCCACCTCTCCTACTACACTTTGTAATGTACTGTAATTTACAGTAATTAATTAATCAATTACTAATTACCAATTAATTAATTACTAATTACTAATTAATTAATTAATTAATTAATTAATTAATTTAACTGTAATTTATATAAATGTCTCCCTTTCTCCTGGTTCTTCCAATATTGGTTCCATTGCGCGTTCAGGTACGTGAACGAGCACGCTGATAAAGCGTAAGAAAAGGCTAATCGTCTATTGGGCGCTTGTCCTGCCAATCAAAGATACTGGCCAATCTTAGTGGAGTAGGCGGGGTTTATTGGCAGGAGGCTCGACCGGCTGGCGGAAAGCTTTTTTGACAGTTCTGTTATTGTTTACAGTGTGACAGTGACACAGCACTGTCAACCGGCAACTTCGGGCTGTCACTAGGACATTTATAGCAGCTATTTCATTTTACTTTTCATATGAAGTAGACTGTAGCCTTTGTTTATATCCGTAACAGCTCCACGAAAAACTTTTTGTTTTTAATTTAAAGTTTTGTTTGCTAGCTACCCGGCAAGCTAGCCAACCTCACGGTGGGAGTGAGTCACTAACTCTAGTGTCAGGTTAGCTGTTGTTGTCATTTTGAAGTAATTCCTCTTTGCTAACATGGACCAAACCAGCTCTTACCCAGTGGAACTGTACATTTACGACCTGTCCAGAGGCATGGCCCGCCAGCTCAGTCCTCTCATGTTAGGTGAGTTTCTGACGAGCTACCTGCTGCTTCCTGAAAGCCGGAGGCAGTGCGCCCAGGCCGGGGGACACACCAGGAGAGAGCGGGGATGCGCCTCAGGCCTGCGATATGAAGTTCCTGCCCAGGGCCGGTTCTAGCCCATTGGCTGCCCTAGGCGATATTGAGATTTTGCGCCCCCCCCCTTCATATTCATTCTGATATAGGTACACTATGTTATATGTATTATGCTGTACACTAATATTTGATACATGAACTACAAGCAAGGTAATGGTCTCAGAACATTTTTATTTTTAGAAACTTTGGAACTAATGTCTGAGATGAAAATACATACATATATTATTCTCCTCCTCCTCTTTTCTTCGTTTTCGCCCCTGTGCACCAGACAGTTTGGTCCTTTTCATTTTGCTAGTTGACCTTCTATGACCGTTAGCGTGATCTACTTCTAGTGTTTTGTGACTTGCAACTGCATCGTCATGACGAGTGACGACACCCATGCACGTATCATATTTTATATAATATAATATTACATTTTCATTCGAAATATGGGTTGGGGCATGTTCATTTAATTCAATGAGGGTTTTATTGCCCATGCTTTTTAAAAAATGTTTCGTTAATCAATGTTGTTAAAACAAAGATGTGTGCTTAAGGGCGCCCCCTGCCAATTTGGCGCCCTAGGCAGCCGCCTTGGTGGCCTGTAGGAATAACCGGCCCTGTTCCTGCCAACTAATAAAACTAACAAGTCCATTCTGAATTAATAATATATATATATATATATATTTATCATTACAGGGAGAGAGCTTGATGGGATCTGGTGAGTAGAGCTTTTTACAGACTTATTTTGTCATTAAATGAGAGCTGCAACAATCATTCGATTAATCAAACAATAATCGATTATTAACCCTTAATAGGGCACTCATTGAAATACTTGCAAATTCCAAATTTCAACCCTAGAGAATATTGGAGGGTATTACATACAGCCAGAATGTGGACTGTGGAATATGTAAAAAACAACAACATATGGACCCGGGGGAGGGGGGTAATATTTTGAAAAAAAAGTTACTAATTTATGACCAAAAAATCTCATATTAATGGTAAAAAAGTTACACATTTATGAGAAACAAAATCTCAAATTAATGGTAAAAAAAAAAGTTGCAAATTTGTGAGGAAAAATCTCAAATTTGTGACCAAAAAAAAAATCACAAATTAATGGTAAAAAAGTTTACTAGATTAAAGTGGAAAATCTACGAGAAAAAAATGTGCCGATTTATGAGATTTAAAGTGGTGAATCTGCAAGAAAAAAGTTGTTGTTTTTTCCACTTTTTTCTCGTAAATCTGTGACTTTTTTCGCACAGATTTGCCACTTTAAATCTCTTAAATCTGCGGTTTCTTTCTTGTAGATTTGCCACTTTAATCTAGTAAATTTGCAACTTTTTTCCCCTAAATATTATATTTCTTTGTTCCTTTATGACAATAAACTGAATATCTCTTTGGTTTGTGGACAAAACGAGAGATTTGAGGACGTCGTCTTGTGGTTTGGAAAACACTGATTGATATTTTTCAACATTGTGTTGACCAAACAACTAATCGATTAATTGTTTAAATAATCGACAGATTAATCGATAATGAAAATAATCGTTAGTTGCAGCCCTACATTAAATATCCTGTTAACTGTGGTTAAGTACTGTCATAGGCTTACTCTTATTGGAATAAGATGTTCTGGTTTTTTATAGGCACACTGGCATTGTGGTCCATGGAAAGGAGTTCTTCTTTATGGCAGAAGGCATCCACAATTGTCGACCTGTAAGTATCTGCTTCATCCTCTCCTCAAATACAAAGAGCATGCATTATAAACAGGTTGACACTTATGTGCTGCACAGGAAAATGCAAACACTTAGGAATTAAACTATCAAGAGGTCAAATTGTTTGGGACAAGGCATAATGAGGTGTATGTGTTGCATCCTAGGGTGGCACCACCATGGGTCAGCCGGACGCCATATTGGGCTTGGGCTCCACTGAGGTGCCTGAGGACCTATTTATGGAGTACCTGGCTTCACTGGAAGAGTCCACATACAGGTAAGGCTCACCAACGTCCTGGACGTAAGTCGTGAAAAACTGCCCAAAATTTTGCTTTGAAATGAATGGGACGGCCGACAAAAAATGAGTGAAAAAGAACAATAATTGGAGATTTTGAAACGTCTACTTCTCCGGCATAATTTCACCTAGAGACTCCATTTAAACTTTAAACAGTAGACACAAGTCTTGTGTATCGGTGTATTAATCCACGTTTCGATAGGTCATATAGTTTTTTATCAATCCTTGTTCAATGACCATGATCATTTTTGGAGAAAACAGGTGGAACAGGTGCCAGTTAATTCTGTTGATTGCTTTGATCTGATTGCCTTTGATCTTTGATGTGATTACAGTTACAGATACACACACACACACACACATGCGCGTAAGCATGCACACTCCACACACACACACAAACACACACACACACACAGTAACTTTATGTGATTTTAATTACTAACACACACGCACACACACACACACACACACACACACACACACACACACTTTGAGGTTAAAGGGCATAGTTTGAAATCTCTGAAGAATCTCATCATAGTGTACACACACCGGCAGTAGCCCCTGTGGCCCTTTCAAAATTTCCCCAGAGGAAATTTTCTAGTTCAAACTACTATATCAAGAATTACGAAGAAGAAGTGAAAAAAACACAATTGTGAAGCAAATGCATTACCGCTGCCCTAATCTGTCAGGAATATAACCACATTTTCGTGTGGAAATTGCTCTTGGTTTTACCAAATGGTTTGGGCGTAATAAAAAGGTTTTTGACATTATCTTTAATCCAGTTTACTTAAAATGTATATCATTTAAATTTACACAACTCTCAGTTAATTAATCCCTCTTTAAAAATGTCTGTCTTGTCTTTTTCTGCTCCTCAACCGATCTTTTCCACCCTGTCTGGCCTCTAAATTCATGTCTCTTTTTCTCTCTTCTGCATTCTCTTGGTGCACAGATGTGGCACGTACAACTTGTTTGAGCACAACTGCAACACTTTCAGCAACGAGGTGGCTCAGTTCCTCACGGGCCAAACCATCCCACCGAACATTACAGACCTCCCGTCTGAAGTGCTGTCCACGTGAGTCAATGAACGCCATTAAACTGTTCTTACATCGCCAATGCTCTTCTCATTTTTCTCTCTGTCTTCAACTGTATCCTTGCTTATACTGACTCAACACAAGAAACCTTGATATTATAATGTAATACATATAAATCTGATACCATTATGACTCCAAACCTAAGCCAAAGTGCTGGAGAACTCGGTTGTAACTTAAAGCAGTTTTGGTTTCCATCTTTGCAAGTTCTCTATGGTAGATAGCGACACATTTGGCTACAGTGACTAGGTGGACTTGGATTCAGTTCAAGACAGGATAGTGGTTCAAATTAGGGGTGTGCCATATTTGTATCTTTCACGATAATATCGGTATATTTTTTTTATGGTTAAAAAAAATGCATATCATGATATTGGCAACGTTCCTACTGGTTAAAGTTGTTTAAATCACAAAAAGTGACGTACTCCCTGTCGCTAAACACATGCAGCTTTCAAAATAAGAGCACAGTGTGTTAAGAGAATCCACCACAGAATTTACAAGACGACTGTCAAAATAAGATGCCTTAAATAAAACATACAATAACCTTTATTCTCCTTTACAAAATGTCCTTAAAATATGCCCCCGGAACCCCTAACTGGTTATTTTTTATTATTTGCTCATACTCAAGAGTCAAGAGTAAATTTTTTTGTATTTGGCAACTGTTGAGATTTGCACTTCAAACTACATTTTAGATTTTTAATTATTTATACAGACTACAAAAAAAATCATATTTTCTATCTTTTTAAGTATTTCCTAATATCGTCAAGAATATCGTTTTCGCAAAAATAGCCTGCAATATCGTGATATTCTTTTAGGGCCATATCGCCCAGCCCTAGTTCAAATGCTGTTAGGTGCTGATTATTTTCCTAACTAATCCTTTGGGCGATAAAATATCAGAAATTAGTGAAAAATGTCCAAGTCAAAGATGACATCTTTAAATGTCTTGTTTTATGAGTCTGAAACACAAAGATATTCAGTTTAATATCATATAAAACAAATAAATAATTAATCGATTTCTAATAAAGTTAGCTATTATTTTTCTGTCACCTGACTCATTTATTACTAGACTAGTTGTAGCTCGACATTAAAAAAACAGAAAACCGCTCTTGAGCGCACTTTGTATTCATTTTGTTGGCTGCTGTTATTCCAGGTGATGTCTGACTAAACATGAATAAGAAGATTTTTATTATTACAACTGATCATTATATCGATTTTTCCTTTCATACTTTATGAAGTAAAATCGTTTTTGTATTATTACATCAATTTTACACACATGGGTCAAAAATGACCTATGACCTAATACTATAATAATAGTAATTTGTTTCAAATAATTACTTTAGCAGTAACAGGGGCCCAACACTCATATATTTAATATATTTAACATGTTTATGTATCATTTTGTCACACATACAGTGTATCTGGAAGGTTTTCACAGCGCTTCACTTTTATGTCACAGCCTTATTCCAAAATTGATTAAATTCATTTTTCCTTAAAATTATACACACAATACCCCATAATGAATTTTTTACCCATGTTGTGCATTAGAAGCGTAGTGATACAAAAAGGGGTTTTTATTCAGAAAGTAAGAAATTAAAACAATGTATGATGATCAAAAACAAGTTATTTGAGAAAACATTAGCACTAGCTAACAACACTTTTACTATAGTTAAGACAACAAATATAGCCACTAATATATATGACAGAAGAAAATGAACTTTAACAAACCTTGTGTCCTGTCAGTCAGCCACTATAGAAGCATTAATGATCCTTTATATCAACTTTATATGAATTACGACGCACTCGTTATTATTTACCGTTCGTTTTTTCATTTAACCGTTCTACCGGTTATTTCCTGTCACTACCTTTCAAAATGAAAGCACCTGTTTCACACAGGACGGCACTTTTTCAAAATAAAAGCACCTCAACATTGTTTAACACCTTGAAAATGTACAAACATGAAAAACAAGCTATATAATACAAAAACACAAATAGGAAGCTTTATAAAGGACATTTACAGTTGTGTTTAAAATAAATGGACTAGTGATATAGTGATTGGAGTATTTACTACTTTTTGCTGCTATATTTGATTTACTCCACATTAACAGTTTTATCATAACATGTATTCTTATCAGTAGCAGCTCAAAACCAGATAATTTACTGTATTTTATAAAGCGATTAAATTAATATTGAGCAGAATTTAGTTCAGAGTTTTGGCCCGGACCCTGCAACCTTCGTGGTATTGGTCATGTGGCCCCTTGGGGAAATTAATTGCCCACCCCTGCTTTAGACCCATGTTGTGCATCAAAGGGATGAGTGTAAAAGGGAGGAATACAGACACTGTAGTTGGTATCTATTGTTAAATGTCATTTATCTCCAATCTATACTGGTGTGAGTCCTTCACAGGCCTTTTCTCAGAAATAGAACAGCTTTGTTAGGGGATATAAACAAGTAAAGATACAAACACTAAATGAAAGTAGGCCAGTTAAAAAAGGTGTAGGCGAAAAAAAGAAATCGCAGCACATACAGTCAAGTATGAGGGTGAACAGCCCAGATTGCTGATGTCTTGTGTGTGAAGATGTGATGGTGGATTTTTCCTTTGATTGGTTCCACTCAAACCTCCCTGAGGAGACACTGAGACACGTTACATGGCCATGCATCGTAGCATTTATGAAATATTAATAGTACAGAGCAATCGCTTGCAATAGTACTGTAGTAAAAATGAACAGTGGTGGAATGTAAGTACATTTCAAGTACTGGTTTGAGGTATTTGTACTTTACTTGAGTACTGTACTTTATTTATTTCCACATATGTAACTTTATACTTCCACTCCAATACATTTTAGAAGCACATTTTCTACTTTCTACTTCACTACATTTAGCTGACAGCTTTGGTTACTTTCAGGCAAAGATTTAAAATAAAAAAATTCAATCAATTTAAAAATGATTATGCATGTTTATAAATTGAACCACATGAAAGTCTGTCTGTCTGTCTGTCTGTCTGTCATTTATTTTCAATTGAAAGACGAGTCTTGCTGTATTCCATCCAAGGTCATTATAGTTAACGAAAACTAACAAAATAACAAAAACTAGAATCGAAAAAACATTTTTGTTAACTGAAATAAAAATAAAAACGAGAGTTTAAAAAAAAAAAAACTAACTGAAACTGTATTATGTGGATACAAAACTAACTAAAATTATAGTGAAAATGTCCTTCGTTTTCGTCTTTGTCAACTTTTTTCATTTGAAACCTTTTTGGTTGAAATGAAATCTATTTCATCTATCTGGTTTTATGACTTAATAAACTTATTGGGGCTCAGATGGATCAGACAAAGGAAATAAAGGAAACATTTATTGTGACTTTTTTGAATCTCGCACCCAACAAATACCCCATTACAAAAAAACTAATACTAAAACTAATAAAAACTAAGCAATTTCCAAAAAATAAAAACGAATTAAAACTAGCAAACTCACTCTAAAAACTAATTAAAACTAACTGAATTTAAAAACAAAAAAATCTAAAACTAAATTACAACAAAAACTAATGAAAAATCCCAAACTATTATAACCTTGACTCCATCATGATTTCCTCTTCCCCTTCCCAAGCTCACATACTCTACTTTGTTTAGACTTCCTTCAGGCCTTTTGATTTCAGTGTAACAGTATTGTCTACTGTGTTTCCTCTTCAGGCCTTTTGGACAGGCTCTCCGTCCCATACTGGATTCTGTCGCCATAAATCCTGGTGGCAACAACATAACTGGACAGCGATAAAAAAATCCTTCATTTAAGAGATTCTGGTTGGAGGGAGACACTCTGATCATATCTCTGCCTGTGGTTGACAGCTTGATCTTTGCCATAAGTCACTTTTCCATCTAACAAGACATCATTTGGAAAGGCCTGTCTGTTCTTTTTCTGCATATTCTACACATCAGGGGGCCTTCAAAGAGTAGATTTCTACTCTGGATGCCATAAATCGGATGCAGCCATGAGTGAATGTTGTTTAAACAAATCAGTATATATCCTCCAGATCTTAAATATATTTTAGAGGCCAAATCCTTATTTCCTGTACTTGAACTCTTACAAGGCTTTAAAAAAAATATATATATCTTCATCCTGTACTGAGGTGCTTCATTATGCCAGTTTATTATAAAGTATGTTACAATAGATGACCAGTACAGAAATGGATTGACATGTTAATGTAACAGTTAAGCCGCTTTGTATGTATAGCAGTACTTACTTTACCAGCACTATACGAGCAAAGCCTGACTAACCATATCATACCTTTGCTGCATCTGCTGCTTGGGGAAAACGGATGTTTAATACCTTATATGGGTACACCTTACCTTATATGGTGCTTCACCTCCCTGTGCTCATTCACACACCATGTGTTTTTGTTTACTGTGCACATATGGGTTTCAGAGTCAAGAGCCTCTCATCATCATCAGGGATGCTGTTCATTACAATAAATCACAATATACAGTATATATATCACAATATAAATCACAATATACAGTATATATATATATATATATATATATATATATATTATATATAGCATATACACTATATATATAACATATATATAGCATATACACTACAGGCCAAAAGTTTGGAAGCAACTTAAATTTTCTGTTTACAATATGTATGGTATGGATTCTTTGGATTTTTTGATGTGTTTACCACATGATCATACTTTACCTTTATTGAATTTAACCATTTTCCTCAATTTACCTTTAGGTTTACATTGATGTTACCAGATCATTGCGGAATAAATGTTAACAAAAGAAAAGAAGGGCTTAGTTTTAGGGTTGAGAAGATTTGGAAGAGTCACAACTTCAGTGCAAAAGTCAAAAACAAATCACAGTTTGCATTATTCACTTTAGCTATTTGGCTTTTTAGAGCTTGGATACAAAAATCAAAATAAATCTCAACTGTGTTCATATCTCTGACAAACTACCACAGAGATGGCTCAAACTGAAGCAGCTGAGTAAAGAAACTATAGTTCAGATTTACACATTAAGGAAAGAAGGATACACAAAGTCTAAGCAATAAAAACCCAAAGACCTGATAATTATAGTAAAAATGTGTTCTAATAAGTGACTATATAATAATCATATGTATTTTGTTGCAAAGTATAGCAATGAAAGTATGATCTTTTTTGTACAAATTTGCTTCCAAACTTTTTGCCTATATATATATATATATATATATATATAATTTATAATTTGGCAAAGAAATGCTAAATTCTGTGTTTTAACGCTTCACTTTCATAACTGTTTTTTTCTTCTTCAATCGCCATCTGATTCTATCAAAAGACACATAGTAGTACATGTTCTGCCAATCATTATTCTTTTTAGGCTGGTTTTGATTTTTTTCCCCTTTTGTCATTAATATGTCAGGACTGCACTCTTAGGCCAGAGTAAGTGAAAGTAAAAAAAAAAAAAAAAGAACAGCTCTCAGTAATTCAGTTCCACTGGTATTCAGTATTGTAGAAAATACAGTTTGACCAAATCTAGCAGGTTGTCTTTAGTGGACATGTAACCTAAGATTCTTCATTTAGAAGTCTTTAACAACCAGAGGATTGTGTTTTTGAAACACAGGACCAACCACTTGCACATATTTACTTGCCAAGCCTTTGAATATTTATAAAGATAGATAGTTGCATACACAGCACTTGTGCCTGGTAGCATTAAATTTTGAAGTTTTGTATAGTTTGTATTAACGGAAATGATGCCTGCATTACTCCAGGGCCATAAATCCCTACTTGAAGAAAAACTAATATTGTTGATGCCATGAGTGTCTTTTATTCTCCTTTCTGAACAGTTTTCTTGGGATTGTTCTTTACTATTTTTAATATATTTATTGTTAATACTGTTTAACCTATGTCTACTTGATGATGCTTAAAAGATGTCTGCAGGATGTTAAAATTAATAAATCGTCTTGATTGTAATTTTACACAGCAGCACAAAGCCTCACTTATAATGCTCATAAATTGGACTGTAAAAAGTCTTAATTGATTAAAATAATTAATCTGAAGAATGACTCATCACTGTTCCCACACTTTAACAATATAGTATTGTGAAAAGAAAGAGAAAAAAAATGCAGTTGGTTGGATTAAAAATGTCGACCCCCATGGATGTAGTTTAGTTTAGTTTATTATTAAGATCCCCATTAGCTGCAGCAAAGCCACAGCTATTCTTCCTGCGGTCCAACAGTATCAAATATACAGTTAAAAACACAAAACATAATAAAAATAAAAAATAAAACAAAACAAAAATTATTCACATATTAATCCATATTACACACATTTCTACATCTATGTATACATCATTACAAAATCTACTAACACATAGTAAATATGTTGTATATACACCTTCGTTCTACAGCATATACATTATAATAACACATCATATATCTATAGAAATATACTACATATAAATATACCATGTTTTCTTATTTTGATAAATACTGTTTTATTAATATTTTGAATTGCTTTATGTTAGTGGTGAGTTTGATATTTTTAGGCAGTGAATTAAATTCTTTCATACCTCTATACAGAAACATGCGCTTGATGGCGTTAGATCTTGCTTTAGGTAATGTAAAGTTACCTACAGCTGCATGTCTGGTGATATATTTATCTCTCTGCACTAAAAGCAAGGTTTTTAAACAAAATAAAAGGTGCTTTTAGGACAGATATATTTCTAATAACAATTAGCAGTGAGTACAATAGTCTGTCTTTGACCAATAACCAATTAAGTTCCTTGTGCATAGAGATAATATTTGTCCTGTAGTCACACTTTAGTATTGTGCGGGCAGCTCTATTCTGTATACATTGTAGTTTATTTAACATGTCTCCAGTGGCATTCGACCAAACTGCTGGGCAATAGTCGAGATGTGATAATATTATCGATTGGATTGCTGTTTTCAAGATTTTTGGATTCATAAAAGTTGCATGTCTTCTTAGAATTGATATCGCTCTGCCCATGTAGTACCCGGAGCAGCCACATGGTGTCACTACAGGCTCACTAGCTCATTTATATACAGTCTATGGTGGCAGCTGATTCGTCAGATACCTCAAGGCAACACATGCATCTTTAATGTGTTTACATTAGTAGAATTGACGGGTGAATTTCTGGTTACTGGGACATGTTTGTGATTGTCACTGCTTCAAATCCCTTTTGGGAATTATTGCAGATGTACTGTAACAACTGTCATTTACCTCCATCTATTCTGGAGGACAAGCTCTGTGGCTCACAGTCAAACAATCTCCTGGCAATAGATAACTGTTAATTATGGCCCTATTATTATAATATAATAATAAAGAGTCGGCACATATGATCTCAAATTGGCTCTTAAAGCCATACTGACTAATTCTGATGTTTTGTTTCTGTCAAGTTCAAGTTGTCACTTCGTTTTTGGCTGCAGGGAGCTTTGTCTGTTCCCTGTGTTGAGTATTTAGCCGACCCAATTAAGATTTATTTTTCTCCCCAAAAGAATCAAAGGTCCCACATCTATCTACAAAAGCAAGAAGCTTCTGTGTGTGTGTGTGCGTGTGTGTGTGTGTGTGTGTGTGTGTGTGTGTGTGTGTGTGTGTGTGTGTGTCTAGGACAGTGATTCCCAACCAGGGGGGTAGCGAAGGCAACTTAATTTTGAGGGCTGTAATAAATCTAATGTGTTAAATATATACATCTTTACCTATAAATTAGGAAAAAGCCAATCTACAAGCTCACAACACATGGCAAGGCTTCCTAGTTTGCATGTCAAATGCTTTTTTCAAAAGTAAGTAATTAAACCAGGCTTTAAAGTGAACAATTCATTGAAGAAAACAATTATCTAATAATTTTATCCATGACTGTATAAATCAATGTTTAAGTTTTCAAAATCTGGTTAAAATATCAGGTTGAAAAAGTCTTGATTAAGTCTTGGTTTATTTGTGATAATGTAAATCTATAACAGGTCTAGGTTTTTTTCACACTGCAATAAAGGTGTGTCTAAAAACCAGATAAAAACACTAAATTTGAGGGAAATGATCTTGCTGCATAGACAGATAATTTCACTTGACAAGATTTCTTAAATTAAGATATCTAGATTTAATAATCTTAAGTCTTTATGCAAGTTTGAATGTCTGCTTTTTTCAAAAGTAAGTCATTTAGCATATAAGTGTAAATTTAACCTCTTAAAACCGAAAGTCCACACAAACTGGATGTCCCGTGAAAGCAGAAACCACTGGTCTAGTTCATATCTCTATGACCGTTAGTCAGACTGACCTCAGATTTTGTATGTGTCTTGCACATGGCACGAAGGTGTGCATCGTCGATTTTGAAGATTTTTGAATTCATTTTTCAAAATATCATTATTTACATAGGAGGTGTTGCAGCATTGCACTGTTTCCGATCGGACGCCTTTTATGGTTAGCCCCGCCCCTTTTAGTGGAGCTCCGCCCCATTGTGTGATAGGCCTACACCTGGTCAGTAACACAATTCACTCTGAATTTCCACCCTGACTCATCTCATCTGTAGTCTATTTAGCCTACCTATCTTTAGGAGTTTTAAAGTGGCTACAAGGTTTGATTTCCCCATAATATTCAAATAGTTTCCAACAAATATCAATGTTCAATGTGTATGTGCTGGATGGTGTGGTACCTTATGAAAAGTAAGTGTTTTATGGAGTTGCAGACGTTGTAGTGGTCTGCATGTAATGTGCAAATTCTGTTATTCGCGATTAGCATGCTAATCGGATTTTTAGCTTTATTCACTTCTTATTTCTAATACAAATACTTCCTACGTGCACTGCACTAGTATGTATTATAGTAATATTGACTATTTAGGGAACAACAAGGACAGCAGTCAAAAGATATATGGCAGCTACAACAAGAGGAATTGATGTGAAAAAGGACAAAAAAAATCTCATCTGTAAGTCTATTTAGCCTACCTATCTTTTGGAGTTTTAAAGTGGCTACAAGGTTCGATTTTCCAATAATATTCTAATAGTTTCCAACAAATATCAGTGTTCAATGTTTATTTGCTGGATGGTGTGGTACCTTATGAAAAGTAAGTCTTTTATGGAGTTGCAGACATTGTTGTAGCGCGATTAGCATGCTAAGCGGAGATTTTGCTTTATTCACTTCTTATGTTGCATTACTATGTAATTCTTAGCATAATGCCCATAATCATTTGATGTGAGATACTTACATGCAGTAGGCCTATAGTAAATCAGCTAATTGGGTTCATGTTAATTTACTTTTAGTGCAGCATACTGCGTAATGTGCTAGCTCACTGTTAGCATGCTAAGTTGCTAATTTAAGCCCTTTCTTCTGCACCAGTTTGATCCATTAAAAAACAGTAAAAACAAAACTTTATGAACTGACAGCTAAGCATGATACGGACAGAAAGATACTTCCTACGGACACTGCACTAGTCTCTTTAATACAAACACAAGTCAAACCATAGCCTTTTGTTGATTTTACAATCTTTAATATTTCATATCTTCAAAAGTGGCATCAGTTGCTAAACAATCCTGTATGGAACACTTTGGGTATAAATTAGCAGTTTTGTTGTATTAAGAAGTACAGGTACATACAGTATATACATATTTATGCTACACTGTATATCACACAAATACACTTTGGATTGATTTGGCTATTTGTATTTATACATTAATCATAGCTCTGCTCTCATATATTCTTTTTTATTAAACATACTGCAAGGTGGGATGAGTTCTCTCCTTACACTTGGTGCAAATAAACTTTAAATTGCACAGCCCAGCATCCTTACACAGCGCTTAATATCTCTGCATGTGCAAACCAGTTGTAAACAAACTGCTGCATGCAAATCAGATTCATCTGCACCACTATTTGTTTTTGCACAGCGTCCCACATATCAGTCAGCATTATGTAATTGCACAAAAGAAATCAATGCATTAGACAACCTGTCGGCTCTAAAGTTGCTTTGTCCCACACTACAGTTAATTTGTGTCACTGTGTTTTGCCACTTGTGTAAAAACCCACTGCAATAATGTGACATACAGTACAATAGGCCTACTTTATCCCCCTCTATTGCACAACTAATGTAGATCTCTCTATGCATCATGTTCCATGTTACTAAAATCATTAACATGAAATAATATATTCTGTTAAAACAGCAATTATAATAAATACTCTTAAAATGACTTATTTCATACAGCCCTTATTCAAACAAAATATATAGGAAAATTCATTAAATAAACATATTTACACAATATTCAGAAATAAAGCAGAACACGTGATTTTTCCAATGGCATTTGCACTACATAAAACCTAAAAAAAAAATTGAAAAGATTGTTTCATCATGTACAGACGGGAAACATTTATCATAAATAGATTAAAGAGATTAAAAGATTGTTTTAGGTGGGGAAAATGCATGATTTCCAAGAAAAACATTGGAAGCACTTTTTCACGGCAAAGAACGAAGCTTCTTTTGCTCATAAAAACAGATTTTGTTTCTCTAAACCAGCAAATCTCAACAATTTTATTTCCACAACATTAAGCAGCAGAGGATCCTGAAGCAGGAAATATTTCTCCTCAGTAGGAGAAATATTTCCTGCTTCAGGATCCTCTGCTGCATCGCTAATGAGAAATTGACTCGCGTTAAATGGAGAGGAGGAGAATGAGATGTGTTTGGTGAGAGAGAAAGTGTTTGGTTGTTTACCAAAAGCCTCAGTCACAGTCATGGGTGAATAAGTGGATGGGCCCACTGGTCAGGGGCCCGGGGCCCCCCGAGACCTTCACCTACTAAATGTCACTCAAAGAGACACTTACTAACCAGGAGGAGACTCAAAGAAACATAAAACTGCAGAGGTGCACAAAAGTTTTTCATTTTATTTATGATGGCAGACAGACCGGAAGCTGGAAAATAAAAGTTGCATCTAAATAAAAGTAGCTTGCCAACTTATTATCAAGCATAATGAAGTTAAAAAAAATCAGATAGTCTTCCTAAACGTCACCCGCTGCCTATGGCTGTTATTAAATGATATGACAATGTTCTGAGTGTGCTATATAACACATATATTTAATCAAAGGGAATCTTTTAATGTCCTACTTAATTTATATTGGAAAAAAAAAGTTAAGTAAACTTAAACTCTTTCATAGCGATAGCTTCCATTTCTGGCTTTAGGCCTGGCATTAGTTATAATTAAAATTAATAATCAATAATAATTATGTATCACGTTCTCCCAAACAACCAGCTGTTATAGTTTTACTTGACTAAAATAAATGTGAACCATACATGGGTGTAGAAAGAGAACAGTAGCCTGTAATAGTGTATGATGGTAAGTTTTGTTTGTTTGTTTTTTTAAACTTCTTTATGCTTGATAATAAGTTAGCACGCAACTTTTATTTTCCCGCTTCCTGTCTGCCATAATATTAATAAATGACAAACAAAAAAATGAAAAAAGAGGACTTTGCAAAAAACAAATTATGGCCGTTATTTAATTTAATTTAATTTTTTTTAACTTTTTTATGCTTGATAATAAGTTAGCACGCAACTTTTATTTTCCCGCTTCCTGTCTGCCATAATATTAATAAATGACAAACAAAAAAATGAAAAAAAAAAAGGACTTTGCAAAAACCAAATTTGGGCCGTTATTTCATTTTATTTTATTTTTATTTATTTTATGCTTGATAATAAGTTAGCGCGCTACTCTTGACAGGACTTTTATTTTTCCTGCTTCCTGTCTGCCGTCATATTAATAAATGACAAACAAAAAATGAAAAAAGGAATTTGCAAAAAACAAATTATGGCCGTTATTTCATTTTGTTTTTTTTCCTTTTTTAATGCTGAGAGCAAAATCCGTTTTTCCATTTTGGTTTAAAACAAAAAAAGCAAAAGTGGGCACTGTTTCTGGTTTTTCATATTTAAGTTTTGACAGAAAAAGGGATTATACTTTGGTACCTGGACCCATGTGGCCATGTTATACTTCTTTAATACACAACATGATAGAAAAGGATTTGAGGAAAGTTAATCCTGCAGCTCAGGCTTGAGTTGATGTCTCTCAGGAAAACAGGAAATTTGAAAAATTGAAATTGAGTTTGACACGTCAGAAACATTTTTTCTGCAAACCGTTCTGTGGCTCTAAAGTCTAAGGTAGCACCTGTTAACTGTGTCCCAGAGATGACCCGAGAATGTAAATTATCTTTATATGGATGTAGTTTAGCATCAAATAGGGGTTTGGTCATGAAGTAACATTGCATTATGTTTGTTCCTTCTGTATTTCACCATTACTTATTTTTTTTGCTTGGCTCTTAATTCAGCTGCTACAAAAGCATTTAACACATTAACCCTCTGGAGTTCATGAAACAACCTGCACATTACTTCTTCATGACGTGAAGACATAAAAATGAAGCAACATTGAGTCTCTCCATCAGCTTCCTTCTAAAGTTCTGCCTTGAAACTCCATACCAGATTTTTTAAAATGATATTCCACCAAGTAAAACTGGAGATAATGTCAAATAAATTCAGTATAAAAATATAGAACTAGATATTATCCTCATTTTACCTGTTATATGTTATATTTGCAACCTGTGTTCATATTTGCAACACGTAAATTTCTGTATTTGAAACATAATTTTCAAGATCAGATTTTATGTTTTCCTTTGTTTCTTTCGGGTTCAAAATTTTGATCACGTAAGTCAAACTTAAAATTTAATTATCAGGACATAAAGGTGAGATAACGCTGAAAAAACTGATACCAACATGGCATGGTGAAGATTTTTGGTAACGCTTTATATTAAGGTCCTTGTAATAACCATTAATTAACAAGTAATAAGGCCCTTGTAAGTCCTTACAAGATGCTTATTAACATTATTGTGTGTTTATAAGCTTATTTAAGTGTTAATAATGGCATTACAAACACCCATGACCCACCCATTATGTCTTTGCCATGCCTTTATTAATCTTATTTTGTCTGCTTATTGATATTAAAATAGACTTTATTGCTCATCTATTATAAGTTAACTATAAGTTAACTATGCTTTTTGCAACTACCGGATCTAAAGCGAGAACAATGCCTTATTACTTGTTAATTAATGGTTATTAGAACCTGGTCTCACAGAAATCCGTGAAATAGCCACGGATTCGCTTAACTCAAAATCCGTGGAATAGCCACGGAATCACTCAAATTTCCGTGAAACTGACACGGATTTCGCTACAATGCAAGTTAATATTTTTTCCTATTGGTTTGTTCCAAGTCACGTGACTTTTAAGGTCCCGGCGGTCAGAACAAAAAACATGGCGGACAGTTCTCTCATTTTTAGTGAAAAAAATCAATATTTTGACTTAGTTTCTGCATAAAAATGGATTTTGATCACATTTCTAGCGAGAAATATATGTTTTATTTTCTAGATATTCACTCAGTGAATGTACATAATCACTTTGTATGTTGGAATAGCCACGGGATATGACTGTCATTAACTTGCATTGTAGCGAAATCCGTGTCAGTTTCACGGAAATTTGAGTGATTCCGTGGCTATTCCACGGATTTTGAGTTAAGCGAATCCGTGGCTATTTCACGGATTCCTGTGAGATCATGTTGGTTATTAAGGACCTTATTATAAAGCGTTACCAGATTTTTTCACGGACATAACAGCTCCAAGATTTCAGAGGGTTAATAAAACGTTTCAATCCCTCTCTCCTCTCTCAGCACAAACATGATTACAGAAACTTATGGAAGCATTTCTGCACACGGCAATCGTCGTTAACAACTCGCTTCGTTCTGCACTTCCTGAGGGTGTTGTAGTCTTAAACTTTCACCAACAAGTCCGTTGGATTGTGCATTAACTGTTGCATGGTCTCAGCAGCAGCTCTGCACGCTGTCCTTTGCTGTACAGGATCCAGAGACAAGATGAGAACTGTCTAATGCTCCAGGCCTGGAAGTGCCTCAGCCAATCCCCCTGCAATACCGCCCCGGGGCTGGAAATCACACACAGGCATCCACACACTCTGAGTTATGACCCAGACAGCTTAGCAGTGAGAGACCCAAATCCACAGTGACTCTTTCCCCTCTCCATCCCCTGAGGAAATAAAACACACGGCCATGTACATTTGTTTTTCTATTTTTCTCTTCTCTCTCCTCTCTTTCTCTTCTTTTCTAAAGAGAGTCCCAGCCTCTGGCTCTTGTACTGTCCCCCCTCTTCTCTTCCCTCCTCTTCCCTCTCTCTCTCTCCGGCCGGGATGGAGGCTGATGGGAGCTGACGTGATGGTGGCATTGTCCTCACCGTCGAGTTAATGTGACCCCAGGGATGCTGTCCCCGTGTGCTTGGCCTGATGGTATACAGAATGCAAAGCGCTTCGTCGTGGAAAGAGGGTGGGAGAAGAGGCCGAGAGGGCTGAGAAAAGAAAAGGAGGAGAAAACAGCTGCGCATGGAGGTAGAGCGAGAGATGCAAAAGAGACGATGTGGTTTTAAAAAGAAGAGCAGGAGGGAACTTATCAAAAAAACAAACATGGTCTCACAGGAATCCGTGAAATAGCCACACTGCAAAAAAGCCAACTTGTATTTTTTGGCCTAAACAGTGATTTAAGTTGGTAAAACTTGGAAATATAAATTACTGACATTTAGGGCAATAATGTAAGTTAGCACAACAAAGGAAGCCAGTTGTCTGCTCAAAAACAAGTTTGTGAGTTGTTGTTACTTATATCTTTAAGTTGGGGTTCACAACAAGGGACAATAGTTCTGATAACTCTTATTTCTTTGTTGTGAAATTTGGTCATTAGCGAAAGCTAGCGGCTAACTGATGCTAGCAGCTAACTGAAGCTAGCGGCTAACTGAAGTTAGCGGCTAACTGATGCTAGCGGCTAACTGATGCCAGCGGCGCTGCTTGTTACAGCTACAAGAGTAGCCATTAGCGTATCAATGCTAACTCAAAATTGTGGTCACAACATTAGCTGACATTCATAGCAGCTTTACAATCCTGCCAGAGAAATTCAGAGTTGAGCAAACTCAAAAACAAAACTTAAAATATTAAGTTTAATTGTCCAACTTAAAATTTTATCGAAGTTTGTTGCCTTGAAATTTTGAGTTCACCCAACTTTTCTGTTTTTGCAGTGCACGGAATCACTCAAATTTCCGTGAAACTGACACGGATTTCGCTACAATGCAAGTTAATGACAGTCATATCCCGTGGCTATTCCAACATACAAAGTGATTGAATATTTAGAAAATAAAACATATATTTCTCGCTAGAAATGTGATCAAAATCCATTTTTATGCAGAAACTAAGTCAAAATATTGATTTTTTTTTTACTAAAAATGAGAGAACTGTCCGCCATGTTTTTTGTTCTGACCGCCGGAACCTTAAAAGTCACGTGACTTGGAACAAACCAATAGGAATAAATATCCATGGAATAGCCACGGGATATGACTGTCATTAACTTGCATTGTAGCGAAATCTGTGTCAGTTTCACGGAAATTTGAGTGATTCCGTGGCTATTCCACGGATTTTGAGTTAAGCAAATCCGTGGCTATTTCACGGATTCCCTAGTGAGACCAGGTTCCAAAGAAATGCACAAAAAGGCATCTATGGGGCCTGGAAATGACCTGAACTGTGTTACCTTGACATGATTCATGATTGCACTGAAACAAAATGGCATGTGGTTTAAGGATCACAATGTCCTGTCTGTCTAAAACACATTTGAATCCCACTTATTAAGAAAACCCTCAATTTGTGTTTATTTCACAAAAATTACGGTAACGCGTTATAATAAGGTCCTTAATAACCATTAATTAACAAGTAATAAGGCAGTAATAAGGATCCGGTAGTTGCAAAAAGCATAGTTAACTTATAGTTAACTTATAATAGATGAGCAATAAAGTATATTTTAATATCAATAAGCAAACTTAATAAAACTTAATAAAGGCATGGCAAAGACATAATGGGTGGGTCATGGGTGTTTGTAATGCCATTATTAACACTTATATAAGCTTATAAACACACAATAATGTTAATAAGCATCTTGTAAGGACTTACAAGGGCCTTATTACTTGTTAATTAATGATTATTACAAGGACTTAATTACCAAAATTACCTGCTTGCTATTTTCCCTTACATAACTTTTTAATTTAATGTTTCTGTTTAATTTCTGGTCCAGTTAGCTTGCTAATGTACAGGTAACTGTTGTTACATATAGTACTGCCCTATAAAGTCTAACTGCAGTAACTATGCAAAGGGTAAAACGTGTTTTAACCGGCCAGCCAAATTGGTTATATGTAGGTAAGTGATATGACACTTATTTCTACATGTATTGATGAAGTAATTTTTATGCTCAAAAATCATGATGATTTATTTGACCTTTGACCCCAAAAATGTAGTTACTGCACTCTGGTTTAGCTGTAAAAAGTTCTAATAGTAATGCACAAACAGTGCAGTAACTACAATGTTGTCGTCTTCTTTCAGCTTTTATATTTTGTTTTCAGTGTATTTTAGGTAGTGTGTTTAACAACTCGATTCAAAGATTTGTGTATTTCAGACTTAATATTATGAAGTAATGTTATATTTTAGTCTTAATATCATTTTATCTCACTTTTTTACTTCATCACTATCTAGATAATAATTTCCCTTTCAAATAAACTTATAATTTCTATTATTTTTATGATTAAATTAGTATATATATCCAAAGCAGACTGTGGTAAGTGCAATTACTGCTTGGTTTTGAGTTGGATTTTGTTGTTTTTATATCATTATTTCCCTGAAATAAAGCAAAATTAAAATATCTAAAACTTTGTCACAAGATAAAACAGACATCAAGGAGTTCATTTTTAGTTATAACTCAATTTTGACCAAAAATATAGTTACTGCAGTTATACTTTGTAGGGCAGCATAGGTCCCTGTTGTTACATACAGTAATGTTCAGCATTTTGGAAAATATGCTAATTCACTTTCTCTATTTATTTTGTTCTGAGGGACATACATTTTATTAATCATGTTACAGTTTCTACTGTGGTCAATAAAGGTGAAAAAAAACCAAAAAAAACATCTGTGTTCCTGAGGTCTAACTCCTGAAGGTGAACCACAGAAATACATCTTAAAGGTTTAAAAACCACATTTACATTAAAATAGCTGTATGTTTTAGCTAGGGTTGTCAAAAGTATCGATACTTAAAAAAGTATCGATACTAAAACGTTGTATCTGGATACGATACTCATTTTCAAAAGTACCGATACTCCCAGTATACACAGTGTCAGTATACATAAATATAGAGTTGATAAGTTTACATAAATGTTGGTGACTGAAAAGTGTTATTTTTCCCAGAATGAAGCAGAGAAAAGTCGAGCTGCAACCAAACAGCAACACACAGCCGTAAATATTGTCCTAATTGTTATTGTTTATTGTATTTATTTATTTTTTGCACTACCTCAGACCTGAAGCTTGTTATCATACACTGTAAAAAATAATCTGTTAAATTTACGGTAAATTACTGGCAGCTGTGGTTGCCAGAACTTCACCGTAAAAAATACAGTGAGGGGGTTTTCTACTGCAAATTTAAATATCTAAACTAAAATGTCTAAACTAATTTAGACTGAATATTCTCGTTATTTTTAAGGTAATTGTGTCATTCATTCACACATCATGGCAAATCTCCATTAACTTTACAGGAAAATGTTATATTTTTACAGCAAAACTGTGCGTTTCCTACAGTTCATGACAGTAAAAGTAAAAATTGTGCTATTCCTTGATTTACGGTAATTAAAAGTGCCTACTACGGTGATACACAATTTTTAATTTTACGCCCCATTCCTGATGCAATTTGACAGTGTTTTACTGTAATTTCTACAAACATTTTTTACAGTGTAGTTTCAGTTTCTTTTTGCACAACTGTTTTTTATTATAAATATTTAACCTGTGCTTCTGTTAATTTTTTTACATGTTGCATTTTTCTTGTTAATAAAAATATTTCTGTTAAATTTTGGGGTCTTTGTTTTTATCCTTGTGGTATCGAAAATGGTATCGAATATTTTCCTGAGTATCGGTATCGAGTTGAACATTTTAGTATCGTGACAACCCTAGTTTTAGCACAAATGCCTGTTTGAATAGACAACATTTACAAGTGTAACCTCTGGCTGCGGTTGTTATCAGCACCAGGCTCGTTGTTTAATGACCCGACTATGAGCCAGGTTGTTATTCTCCAGCAACGTGTACAAATCTTCCTAAACCTACTCTTCCTAAACTGTCCCGGAGTTCCCCGGCTAACACAAACTCACTGTTCCTTCCTGTCGTATATGACAGGAAGCCAACATGTAAAAACTTTTCACAGACAAAATTAATCTTCCCAGCTCTAAGAACTTGTAAGAGTTCTGTTATCCTAGCACTATAAACCTGTACAACCCCAATGAAAGCTTCTGTGAAGGCTGTGTGACCATTAGGAGCCTGAGTGGAAGACAGTCCATAGACTTTATATGAGTCCAATTATATTCTTCACCAGCATTATACGAGTGGTGCTTCTGGTATACTCCTTTTTCTTCTGAATCTCACTGTTTTCACTTAATAAAACCCAGCTTTTCATCTCATAAATCCAAATATCTCTCCCTATTTAATACCGGCCAACTATCCCAAACTCCGGCATTTAGTTAACACGCAGCAACGTTACTCTCTGAGGCCTCGCTGCTCAGACAGTCACTTCAGTGGTGCTGTGGGTGGAGTAGCTCTTCTGCCTGGTGTGGTGGTGGTAGGAGGGTTGAGGTGGGTGTTGCCCCTGTACATGCTGCCCCTGCCCCGGACCCCCTCCACCTCCTACATACATGGCTCCGTAGGGCTGGCTGAAGAGATCCGTCATGTTCTCTATGCTCTGCTGCCTCCGGGTGGAGTAGCCGTGTCTCCGGGTGGAGCCGTGCGCGGTGGTGGGGGCGTGGCCCGGGGCGGAGGCCTGCCGGTGGACGTGGCGGGCGCTGGGCTCCCAGGCTTTGAAGGCCGAGCTGGACAGGAGCGGGTGCGTGGTGGTCTTGGGGAGGCGCGCGTGCTCCAAGTGGGCGGAGGGGATGGAGATGGAGAGCGGGGCGTGGAGGTCGTGGTGAGCTGAAACCGGCTGGTGGATGTACGACTTCTCTTTGGGGGGGACAGGAACGGGCTGGAAGGAGGGAGGGGCCACCGGCTGGTACTGGGAGAAGTCCATGAGAGGGAAGCTCTTGTAGTAGCTGCGAGACGCGCTGTGAGCTGGAACAGAGAAAAGGAGTTGGTGAGAAAAAGCAACATCTAAGTCAGGGATTCGCTTAACTCAAAATCCGTGAAATAGCCACGGAATCACTTAAATTTCCGTGAAACTGACACGGATTTCGCTACAATGCAAGTTAATGACAGTCATATCCCGTGGCTATTCCATGGATATTTGTTCCTATTAGTTTGTTCCAAGTCACGTGACTTTCAAGGTCCCAGCGGTCAGAACAAAAAACATGGCGGACAGTTCTCTCATTTTTAGTAAAAAAATCAATATTTTGACTTAGTTTCTGCATAAAAATGGATTTTGATCACATTTCTAGCGAGAAATATATGTTTTATTTTCTAAATATTCACTCAGTGAATGTACATAATCACTTTGTGGAGAAGATCTCGCCAGAAAAATATGACTGTCATTAACTTGCATTGTAGCGAAATCCGTGTCAGTTTCACGGAAATTTGAGTGATTCCGTGGCTATTCCACGGATTTTGAGTTAAGCGAAATCCGTGGCTATTTAACGGATTTCTGTGAGACCAGGTTGTATTCATCAGTAAGTTATACACTGCAAATTATTTGTTTCTTACCCAGATAAAAAAACAACTTAGATTTAGAAGTGTTAGATAATTTATCTTGTTTTAAGAGTTAATTTCTTTTTTGAAGTGTTCAAAACTTCATTTATTTTATTTTATTTCTTTAGTGTTTTTTTAACGATAGCTACAGTAATTTTTGTAGCCTATCTATGTTAAAATTTGATGGGCTACAATTTAAAAAAATGTGTAAGAAGAAAAGTTGTTAACGCTTTATATTAAGGTCCTTGTAATAACCATTAATTAACAAGTAATAAGGCCCTTGAAAGTCCTTACAAGATGCTTATTAACATTATTGTGTGTTTATAAGCTTATATAAGTGTTAATAATGGCATTACAAACACCCATGACCCACCCATTATGTCTTTGCCATGCCTTTATTAATCTTATTTTGTTTGCTTATTGATATTAAAATATACTTTATTGCTCATCTATTATAAGTTAACTATAAGTTAACTATGCTTTTTGCAACTACCGGATCTAAAGCCAGAACAATGCCTTATTACTTGTTAATTAATGGTTATTAAGGACCTTATTATAAAGCGTTACCAAAAAGTTATATTGGAATGTCATATAAGCTTTTTAGACTTTAGACACCCCTTTTTTGCAGTGTAGAATCACTTCTGTTTATGAGAACGTGGCTCATTTTGTATTATCTGACACAATTTAAATCTCAGTTGAAGCAACTACAAGGAACTTTCACTTTGTGTGTCGGTGCCTGTGGACAAAGTGTTTCCATGGGCACCAGACTCTTAATTTAAGAAATCTTGTCAAGTGAAATTATCTGTCCATGCAGCAAGATAATTTCCCTCAGATTTAGTGTTTTTACCTTGTTTTTAGACACACCTTTTTTGCAGTGTACAGCCTTTCATTTTGCTAACGATAGCTACAGTAATTGTGATTTTGTAGCCTATCTATGTTAAAATTTGATGGGCTACAATTTAAAAAAATGTGAAAGAAGAAAAGTTATATTGGAATGTCACATGAGCACAAGATATTTTTTTTATCTCTTCATGCATTTATCAGAAAAATACTTGTTACCAATGTTAGCTATTTTTAGAGAGTTACTGCTGTCTAGGGTGACCAGACGTCCCTGATTTCCAGATTTCCGAAAATGTCCCAGATTAAAGCGTTTCGTGAATGAGAAAAAAATGTTGTGCACAAACTTGAACAACAGTTATTACGGTAGCCGGTCGCTTCTGGACCTTGACTCAAGGCTTGAGCATTCGGGGACCTGCCCAGGTCCGATTTGCAGTAGGTAACGTTACTACTGTTGAGTCACAAAATTGCAATATGAGGACCACTGCTTCAGACCTTGCAAGTTCTTTCCCCCAGTTAGAAAACCACTCCTTTTACTGCAGCAGGGTCTGACAGTCAGGCCCTTTTAGGCCTGGTTCTCCCATGCAAATTTGCATGTTCTCCATGCAAATTCAAGATCTGATCAAATTACAGCTAAACATTCATTAAAATGTGTATCTGAAAACATTTGAGGCAAGAAATAGGCAACACAGTAACAGAATGTGGATTCAATCAGCGCTGCCTAGTTTGACAGTTTGATGTGAGTTTAATGGACATTTATCATCCGATTAAATTACCCCCCCTTTATATGAAATAAACAGTTGTGATTGGCACAGCGAGGGTCACCCCAGGAGGAAATCGGCAGATCTGACTGGGTTCCAGGCTCAGAAAAGACTTTGAATCTTTTCATTTACTGTAGCGTGCTCTGTTTGTAACCTTTAACAATTAGGCCAGTACAGCAAACACATGCTATATTTGGTCTCCTTAAACTTGTTTATACTTTTCCAAGTCATTTTCAATTTGTCACAGTCTGATGCAGCAGTGAGTCACATGCAGAAGTAGCCTAAAATGAACTGTCAATGTGAAAACACAGTCTGTCATTGTACAAACACTGACGACTGAATCACACTTAATCCATGATGCATTTATGTTGGGTCCTCCCGGCTCCGACCTGTCAGCAATGTCATCTTCTCTCAAAGTATTTTGGAAACTTTTAAAGGGACACCATGCTACTTTGGAAGGGAGAAATTAGCTCACATTGTAAAAGCCATTTCAATTTAATACATTCTGCTGCTTCAGGCTGGAATCACTCACTACTCACTACACTATATAGAGAGTTTGCCATACAGTAGAGCTGCCCACAGTATAGTGAGAATGGTGATACCCTACATAGTGGACTCAAATTATCCCACAGTGCACCGTGAAAAGTAGTGTACTAAGTGTCACTAACGAAGCACTGTACACTGCAAAAAAGGTGTCTAAAAACAAGATAAAAACACTAAATCTGAGGGAAATTCTCTTGCTGCATCGACAGATGATTTCCCTTGACAAGATTTCTTAAATTAACATTATTAAATCTAGGAATAAGCATGTTGTATGCTTAAAATAAGAAATTAACTCTTAAAACAAGATAAATTAAAGCTGCAAGCAGCGATGAACTGGCCCGAGCAGAGTGACCTGATGATTATTTGTTTCTTACCAAGATAAAAAAACCTTTAGATTTAGAAGTGTTAGATAATTTATCTTGTTTTAAGAGTTAATTTCTTATTTAAGCGTTCAACATGCTTATTTCTAGATTAACAATCTTAATTCAAGAAATCTTGTCAAGTGAAATTATCTGTCCATGCAGCAAGATAATTTCCCTCAGATTTAGTGTTTTTATCTTGTTTTTAGACACACCTTTTTTGCAGTGTACAGCCTTTCAATTTGTATTTTGCTAACGATAGCTACAGTAATTGTGATTTTGTAGCCTATCTATGTTAAAATTTGATGGGCTACAATCTTCATAAATGAACACCACTTTAATGATGTTTGAAGCGTTAATGCAGCCGATAGAAGTAAAAAGCTAACGTTATGCTATTGCTAACTACACCACGTTTGCATGACTTTAATGTCACAAGCGTTATCCTTCAGAAGCTAACCAGCGGTTTTGACAAGCTAGCAAATCTGTAGTCTGATAAATTGTTTATTAACATATTTTACAATCTACAAGAGTTTGCAAGAGCAGTGAAACACACAACTAGAGGCTGTAAAGAAGACTAGTGAGAGAGTTGCCATCCATGTCCGGCGTGATTACGTTTAATATCCAAGACAACCACTGTAGCCTAATTTAGCCACTTGTTAGCAACTGACTTTTTAAGGACACGTAAAACTTAAAAATTCACAAGTTGGGGTATTTACTAACATGTTTTGTGTCGTACAAATAAATGCAAACATCTATTAATCTAATGTTAACCACAGACCTCAGGAATTTAATCAAAAACCCATTCTTAATCATTCATTGAGTTTGATAGGATAGCCCTCAGGATGCTAACATGCTAACTTACTTCCAGGTTTAATAACTCATTCCTGTGTTTGTATATGGGTGTGTTTATAAGAATATATGTATGTACATGTTGTTTAGGTATGCATATGTGTGCATGCATGTGTATGTATGTGTGCGTGTATGTATACATATATAATTTTGTGCAAATTTACCTGGTGTGAATGGGTGTGTGTGTGTATGAAGGCATTCTTTATGTATGTTATCATTTACTTTTGTTTGTTCGAATTTTACTGTAAAACTTGAAAACTAATAGAAAATATTGTTTAAAAAAAAAAAAAGAACTCAATAATAACAAGAAACACCACTAAAACAGTTTACCTGATCAAGTGTAAAAAGAGAGACACATTAGGATGGAAAACTAGAAATAAAGGAGCAAGAAGAAGATGAAAATTTGAAGGAGGACAAGGAAAGGATGAAATGGTATGATATAAAACAAGTTGACAAAATAATGAAGTCTAACAGCAGTGCCTAGTGGGAAGGGTCAGTGTGAGCCATCAGAAGAACAAAACAGGTTACTTTTTCTCCAATTACAAATAAATTGGACTTTCTCGTCCAGAAAAATGACTTTAATAAATGAGTGGAGAGATAACACATAGAGAGAATCAAAGAAAGCAAAGGATGGTCCGGATGAGGGGGAGGGTTTGAAGAAGATCAAAGGGGAAAGCTGGTGATTTAAGTATTTCCAATTGGAGTATGGCCTCAAGGTGAATACTGGCGGTATTCCTCTGTCGCTGGAGTACGAGGAGGCAGAAAGCGACGGGGGGGAGGAAGAGTGAGGATGATGGAGGTAAAGGTATGTGTGTGTCAGGATGTGGGGACATTGCAATGAAGGGTTATAAATACCCTCGCCCTGAGTCCGGAGTGTGTGCGTGTATGCGTGTGTGTGTCATGGGCTAGCATGAATGTCACAGAGAATTATTTAAATAAAGTAAAAGCTGAGGTCATCGCCGCTAGCTTCCTGGCTACATGAACAGTAACCTTGTCTCTGTGTGTGTTTTCATCATTTTTGTCCGAAAGTTGAAGTCAACAACAGTTGTTTGTTTCATCTTTTCTCAAACGATACTATTTTTAAAAAAAAAAACAGTTACTAAAACTGATAAAAATCCTATTCACATGAAGTTGTTTAATATCTGGATGTTCTATTTGCAGACCATTTGCTAAAACTGTATGTGTGACAATAAGGACTGATTCTTACAGTGACTGTTTGAAGGGTCATGAGTATTTTACATACATTTTTCCAGGTCTGCTACAGAACATATACTGGTAGCATGTATATGTAGCCATCAATTATATATTTAAAGCCACTGAAAATGCAAATCCACACTAGCCAACAGCTAAAGGTCTGTAGAAGCCTCTGCTGTTACCAGGCAGTGTAAATGTACTTGATGCATTCATGCAAATGGCACTAGGGACGAGTTTTTGTGTGGTACGGCTAATGGTGCGTTCAAGGTCTACACAAATGTCAGAAATTTCGACATTGTGCCAAGCTCCAAGTTCCGACTTTCAGTGTAAATTGAACACATCATAAGTTGTTACGGTAAGAACGTGTTAGACCCGCCTTCAAAATAAAAGCAAACACGTGTAGTTTTCAAAATAAGAGCACATGGATGTGTTAGCAGTGTCCACCACAGAATTTACAAGACTGTCAAAATATGATGCCTTGAATAAAACATTTAAGAACCCTTATTCTCCTTTACAACAATTCATTAAAAATATGCAACGATTAAGATGGAATAGTGGCATTAGAATGTGTGAGAGGCACCACAATAAGAGCACATGGATGTGTTAGCAGAGTCCACCACAGAATTTACAAGAAGATTGTCAAAATATGTCTTAAATATAACAGAACCTTTATTCTCCTTTACAATAATTCAATAAAAATATGCAATGATTAAGATGGAATAGTGGCATTAGAATGTGCAAAAGGCACCAAATTTAGGCTTTTAGGACAAAAATTATTCGGGGGAGCATGCCCCCAGACCCCACTACTTTGTTTGGGTATTCCCATCGTAGTCTGAGAAAATCCTGTGGGAAACACTGGTCCTAAAGGCTTCACAGACTGGACAGACAAGAAGTTGCCCAGCAGTATGTTCAGGGTGATGAAAGGAGGAGAGATGTTTTTGGGTCCTTCATTGAGTCAGCTTCAAGTCAGTAAATTTGTTTGGCTCCACTGGGAATTTCATGCACAAACTTGTTTTTATTTATGTAAATATGTTGGTTGTTGTTTACACTACAGTTCATTTAAAAATGTTTGTGAATGTAAAACACATTTTGGTTAAGGCATGGAGTGGAAAAATAACTCATTGAGTTGAAATAATTTGCTGACAGCTTTGTCCCCCCCAGTTAAAAAGCCCCATCTGCGCCCCTGACTTGATGTACAGTGTGTGAAGCAGGTTGTTGCTCGAATATCACACTCAATCTCATTCAAACTTCTATGGATAAAAAAGGTTAAAACATTCTACGTTGACAAGCAGCGATTTGCCTTTGGCTCACCCGAAGAGGATTGTTTTGCTCTAATTTGATACGTGTGACTCAATGTAGTTCTGTACAGGATTACACCCACTGCTATTCACGGATAACAACGTGTGTGTGTGTGTGTGTGTGTGTGTGTGTGTGTGTGTGTGTGTGTGTGTGTGTGACCTTTACAGACACAAAACGTTCTGTACGATTACCTGGTGAAAACCCTACAGCCTCTTTTCCAGACTGGAGTAGCTTTGCAGTTACACCACCTACTTGTTAAACCGCCTAGGTTGTAAATGTGGAATATTCCATTATTGGGTCTGCAACATGTATATGCATGCATCTAATCTTGAATTTGATGAAAAGAAAAATGTAATATTTCTATGAGTAAAGGTGCTTTTCTGCTTTCAGGACGACTGAGCAACTGCAAGGGTCTGAATTCATGATTCATCCTGCAGTAATTTATGCATTAAATTATCATGAGTCATGCATTACTTGAGCAGTATATGATGTGTACTCTTATAAAGGGCTTCTGCAAAAAGTAATGTAAATGCGACGGTTTTAACTCCGTTTTGTCCATTTCTGAATCCTTTTCATCCTGCCTGTATACACCATTTAAAAAATGTTTAAATGCCATGTTGGTATATTTTTTTCAGCATGACCTCACCTATATGACCTAATAATAATTGATGTTTTATTCTGACTTACTGGATCAACATTTTAAACCAAAAAGAAACAAAGAAAACCCAACATAAATGTGATCTTGTGATTGTGTGCGATCCTGTCATCAACTCTGGTTTTTATTCTAGTGGGACTCTATTTTATTTGTGTCTTGTGTGTTTAGCGCAACATTTTTTGTCATTTTGTGTCTTTCTTTGGTCATGTTTTAGTCATATTGTGTCTTTTTTTGTCATTTTGTGTCTTTTTTTGTCATTTTGTGTCTTTTTTGTCATTTTGTGTCTTTTTTGGGGGGTAATTTTGTGTCTTTTTTTTAGTCATTTTCTGTGTTTTTTTGTGATTTCGTGTGTCTTTTGGGTAATTTTGTGTATTTTTTGGTCATTTTGTGTATTTTTTAGTCCTTTAGTCCAACATAAAATGTGATTTTGAATCTTTTTTTTAACTTTCAAAACACTATCATGCTCTATAAAGAATTTGAAATGTTGCAAATGTGAACAAAGGTGTCAAATATAACATATAAGAGGGTTCCATCCAGTTCTATCATTTTATACAAAATATATTTGAGCTTGTCTCCAGTTTTACTTGGTATGTCATCATCAAACTAGAACTTTAGAGGTAAATTTACAGTAGGGCTCCACGCTGCTTTGTTTTCTAGTCTGGATGTCATGAAGAAGTCATGATTTGGTGCTTTTGGAGACTCCAGAGGGTTAATTCCATTGTTCTTTAACTACAGTTGCATTGCATACATTTTAGACTTAAAATTTGGTCAATTGGATAAAATTGTGGAAAGTTAATATTGGTAACAAATAGGCAGTGATCTCAGGCTTCTACTGCTGAACACTCAGCTACCAAAATCAGGACGCATCCACTAATGATACACAACTGTAAGAACTCATGACAAAATATGGTAAAAAGAGTAACGTATAGTTAAAGGTTCACAGTAGTTGGTGTAGTTAAAACCAAGCGGAGACAATAACTACACTGAAAAAAATCAATCATCTATATAAATTCTACAAAGAAATATGAATTCAGTGCTTTTACTTTAAAATAGCAGTTTTTCATGTAGTGCATTGCTTAGTGATTGTTTGTTATTATGTGTCCTCAGTTTTATATGTAAATTGAATCATTCGTTCCAAGTAATATTCACTAAACCAGTTCATTGGCTTAATTAGTTGATATTTCAAGTAAAATGTAATTGAGGGACATCAGTGAATCTGCAATTTACTTGTGTATTTTCATTTTTTTTAAAAGTGGGTCTATTAAATAAATATTACTTAGAAACAGCCTGAGTAAAGATTACAAACACTGTCTGTGTGGAAAAACTTGCCTAGCTTTTTTTAAGTAAATGTCCCTCCAATTTTTTTCAGTGCAGTCACATAGTTTTCATCATGTCCGCCCCAGTTGTAGTTTCCTCGCACACTAAAGCCTCATTGTTGCTCCCAGAGGTTTTGTTACATGGAACACATGTATTATAGAGCTCTGTCCTTTGCTGTCTGGTTAGCATCTGCTAAAATATTGTTATACAGAGACTTTAGCTCTAATAAGATCAGTGTGTTGTTGATAATTAAAGCAAAGGTTTCAGTAATATAGCTCCTGTTAACAGGGTGATTCTCATAAAGCCAGTCTAAGTTCTGTCTGTGAAGATTATAAGGACATACTTTATTAAACTAAATATATTTCACTTTTATATGAATGAACAATATAGCCATAATGAGGCACAATTCATTGTTTTGTGTTAAAATAATATTTTCTATATTTTTAAACATATTTTTGATTCACAAATTCATTACCGTAATGCGTCCAGATAAAAATGTAATTTTCAAAAATGTCAGTTTCCCCACACTTATACACAATAAATATTTAATAAACTTTATAAAAATAAATAAACATTTGTTTAAAAATGTATAATATAACAGAATATAATTAAATATAATGGATTTTAACAATGTATAAAGAACAAAATCTGAATGAAAATTGATGAGAAAAAATGGTTAAATGTTACGGTAATGATAGAATTTTTTTGCATTAAAATATGTGTATATTTTAATAAAATACATGTTGGTGATACCAGCTACCCTTGAGCATATTTAAGTATGAATTTTTTTTCCGTTGTTTTTTTATTTAAAAATGTGTTACGGTAATGAATTTTGTTGCTCACAGTGTCTCTAAAAATGTCAGAAAATACCTTACATTTTTAAAAATGGATTATTAATTCATATTAAACAGTGACTTTAGATATGTTATAAAGGGTCAAAGAAAATATATATTCAATGCTCTTGGATTTTTGCTACACTGCAAAAAAAGAAAAGTTGAATGAACTCAAAATTTCAAGGCAACAAACCGATAAAATTTTAAGTTGGACAATTAAACTAAATATTTTAAGTTTTGTTTTTGAGTTTGCTCAACTCTGAATTATGATTTCAACTCAACTGTAAGTTGTACAAACTTATAATTTTACATTGTATTAACTTTTAATCCTTACTTCTGCTAACTTCTGCAATGTGCTGAATTGGCACGATTGTAACGCTGCTATGAAATGTCAGCTAATGTTGCGACCACAATTTTGAGTTAGCATTGATACGCTAATGGCTACTCTTGTAGCTGTAACAAGCAGCACCGCTAGCATCTGTTAGCCGCTAGCATCTGTTAGCCGCTAGCTTTCGCTAATGACCGAATTTCACCGCTTTCCCACATTTCACAAGAAAGAAATAAGAGTTAGCAGAACTATTGACCCTTGTTGTGAACCCCAACTTAACCCTATAAAGCCTGAACCATGAAATATTTGCCAGAAAATTAAATTAAGTGCTTATTAACCTGCTGACGAATTTTAAAAAACAAATAAATTGCATATATGAATTCTAATCTTTATCATATTTGATACATCAGGTCTTTTTGTGCAATTTGTTGCTCACAGTTTGTTTTTCTTGAACTAACAAAAACATATAAAACCTAACATTTTTAACCTATTAAGACTTTGACTTTTCCTTTTTCCTCAAACATGCAAAATACATATTTTTTTCCATATAACACAACATCATACATCTGCTGAGATGAAGTTTTTTAATGCAGCAATGACTGATCCACTCGTGGAATCTGCATATCATTTTTGCTACATCTGGTATTTTTGTGCAATTTGTTGCTCAGTTTGTTTATCTTCAACACATGTATACATCAGGTTTTTGATGATGTAGAGGTCTCAAAAATGACTGTATCTAATATGATACACTTGGCTTTATAGGGTTAAAGATATAAGTAACAACAACTCACAAACTTGTTTTTGAGCAGACAACTGGCTTCCTTTGTTGTGCTAACTTACATTATTGCCCTAAATGTCAATAATTTATATTTCCAAGTTTTACCAACTTAAATCACTGTTTTAGGCCAAAAAACACAATTAGGCTTTTTTGCAGTGTTTGAGCTGCACCACATTCATGAGAATCAGCCATGAGGAACTGTTGAGAAAGTCTACTGCAGTCAGTCAATCACTCGTCTCACGTAGAGGCGGTTTCCATGATCTGAGCTATGACACCATGGACAGGAACAGCGTGGGCTCGTCTTTAAGATCACTCTCTGTTTGCCAAGAGGCAAAGAGACCCTGGTCCGCTGACGGCTCCCTCACTGCCAGCCTACTGTACTCTAAAGGTTACTGTGTCAGTTGGACTCAGCATCATTTGAGTGTGTGTTTGCGTGTCCGACTTACCCACAGCTTTGAGGGAGGTATATTTGTTGAGTCCTACTGTGCTGTGGTTGCTGTGCGGGTGTGGAAGCCCTTGTCCAAACGGCCCGTAAGCAGAGTTATTCAGATGGTACTGTTCTGTTAGGAGACAAGCAGACAGACAGTTAGTTTTACAGTACACAGAAAAATGTGTAGTGTTGTTTTTTCAGTGTTAATCATTTTGAGTTAGTGAGTGTTGATTTTGGAGTTGTTTTAACACTTTTAGTGAACAAAAAGCTTTGCCAGTGTTGCTACATGTTAACACCTGAGTTAGATTCACTTCAGTTGGAGTTGATTTTCAGATTTTGTGACTTGTATGTTCGGCTAAAGACAGAATGCACTTTTAATGTATCGTAAAACAAAACAATGATTGTTAAATATCACATTAGTGAAAGTAAATAACATGATTTTGGGGTTAAAATACACTTTAATGTGTCAAAGTAACACAATATATGTTAAAAATTAACACTAAAAGTGAAAAGGAATAACACAATTTGGAGTTAAAAGTGCACTTATGTGGTGTCATAAAACAACACTAAGGGTGTTAGATATTAAACACTATTAAAGTGTTAAAATATTAACACTTTTCAAAGTGTAATTTTAACTCAGAATCCATGAGAAGTTAAATTTAACACTCTGTGAGTTGAATTAACACTCCCGATGTGTTTTCTGATATAATATAGAGATGAGTCATTGTGACTTGGACTCGAGTTGACTTGAGTAGCTGATGAATTGCAACTTGATGGAAAATAAATGACTTCAGACTGGACTTGGACCTGGAAGTTAAAGATTCATGACTTGACATGATATGGTTTTCACACCTAATTTTGAAGCATTTGCAGCATTTCAACCAAAAATAAATTGGTTAAGAACGTGAAAAGTTGGTTGCCAGCTGGAAACAAAAAGTAGCAGGTTTCTTTTTACTTGTGGCAAGTGGTCATCGCTAAATAAAAGTTTAAACAGGGTCCAAGACGTATTGTGAAATGTAACACGATGTCTAATCTTGAT